>NW_007726500.1:126471-218195 GCF_000696425.1 Galeopterus variegatus | reverse complement strand
CCTGATTTTTATGTCCTCCTCCCCCCAGGTCTCCCTTCCATCCAAAGGGGGGACAAGTGTTCCCCCCCCCCCCCCCCCCCCCCCCAACTCAGGCTCGGTCTTTGGCCCAGGCTTCGAGCGTGGGCCTCTCCAGGGGGAGGGAGGGGAGGATGAAGGGTGGAGTCCCACTTCCGCTCACCAGCTCCCTATGTAGGCCACCGCATTGTATATCCCAACACGCACACGCTTTGAGTAGAGCCCTTTGGGGTGGGGGAGACTTAAAGGCAGTTTGTGGTTTGGGGAGGAGTTAAACCATTTTAGCTCCCTGGGAAGGTGGGGAGTGGTTATCCTATTTTCCCCCAGTACCCTTTTGGGTAATTGTGCTCTGTGGGTTGGAAGGAGGTGAAGGGGGACCTGGGAGCGAGCTGTTGGTGGGTGGGAATAGGGAATTGGCCCCGAGTGGAGCAGCCGCCTGTTAGGAGCCCAACATGGCGCCTGAAAAGCACATGATGCGAAAGGGAAGAGAGGAGAATCCATTCCCTGCCAGCCAGGCAGCTGCTCACACCCGTCAGCCCCATTTTGGGGTGGGGGCGGCTAGATGAAGCTTTCATTCTCCTATCGGAGGGTCTAATTTGCCCCCAAATATGGGAAATTGGCGTTGAGGGTGGGGTTTGGGTGGGGAGGGGGAGGAGATCTTATCCAACCTGTAGGTGGAGAACTGGCCCAGTGGGTAACAAGTACTTGTAGTTTCTCTGAAAAGTTCAGCCCCTCCTCCTCTTCCTTTTCTCTCTTTTCTCCCTTCCCTGATAGTGAAGGCGTGCTTTTCTTCACCCCTTGACGGAAGTGGTCCTTTGCCACCTTATATTTCCCTGTAGTCCTCCTCTTCTGTGGATTCATGTGGGAGCGATATGTCATTTAAGTAAAGTTGCTGTTAAACTTAGTTATAATGAGTTTTAATAGCTTCCCAGTACTACGTTTTAAGTTATTTTTCAAGCTTGTATTTACGGTTTAGTTTTTTCTAGTTGTTAGTTATTGCAGTGATCAGGATGAGCCTCCTTTTAGTAGAGTGAACCCCTTTTAAAAGGCCACTTTAACAACAACCACCAATACATTGTTTAGAGGCGTTTTCTGTCTAGTGTAAAACTGAGTGGTCTGACTCTAATAAATGGTTTTGAAATGTGTGACTGGTATTATAAAATTTGTGAATAAAACATATAAAATATGTATTTGTCTTTTTTATTTACCTTTGTAAGGTGTAGAATTTGTTTCCAACACTTATTTTTATCTACGTGGTTGTGTGTTTTAAACAAAAGTCTTTAAGTGACTTGGGTTCATTCTTTAGGTTCCATCCACTCTTTTGGGTAAATCCGTTCACAAGATACACGGTTTCAGGTGGTCCTTTCATACCTTAGTTTAAAGAGGACAAAAATAAGGCTTTTTTTTAAAGGGCTCAACAAGTTTATCATGCTCAGTCTGACAGCTAAAATACAAGTGTCGTTCACCTTTTCCTGTGAATGTCTGTGTGAAACAGCTGTTCTTAAAGTATGAGATTTTAAAAGGAAGCATTTCTCATACTCAACATCCTTTTTATTGGTACCACAAACATGTTGGACATGAAAACTTAGTTTTTGCCTTGTTGAAGGTTTAAGTGACATTAAATGCCTCCTTTGAAACAAAACAGCACTTGCATTTTTAAGAAAATAACATCGACTTTTTAAAAAATCTAATTATCTTGTATTTTGGGTATTAGTATTCCACAGTGTCTAATATTTAGCAGCTCAGGTTGTCACTCAAAGAACAGTTTCCTTGCTGGTTTTTAAAGGATCCAGAAGAACTTCGAGAATCTAAATGCATAGTGACCACATAAAACTTGTATTTGTGTATCGCTACACAGCTTGGTGAAAATAGGTGGACTATTTGCTGATAAAAGACAGATGAAATTTTGGGGGCACACGTTTCCTGGTTATTTTTTGTAAAGCCAGATTGAGGAAAAGATGTAAAAGTCACTTTGGGGGAACTATCTTAATCCGGGGTGGGGGTTGAGGGTGAGGGGAGGGATTTCCGTCATTTGGTAGCGAACTGGCTTGGTTTTGTGTTTCTGGAGGTGAATGGTTGTGTCCTTATTCTTTAGCATCTCAGCATTACTAAACTTATGGAATCACACCTAACTTGACCCCTCCCATGAGGCAGCAATAGCGAAAAAATATTACATATAAGGATTTCACTAGTACAATACAAAATTAGCCTACTGAACAGATTTGGGTGTTGAAGAGAGCCTGTTTATCTTCAGAAGTTACAATAATGACTAAAATGGTGTAAAACATGACATGGTAAGATAAAGACAAAGCAATAAAGCATTTGACATGTTGGAACTTAATATAGTTTACCCACATGCAGTGGCCTTTTGAATCCTTTTATTAGTACCTTAAAAGAAGTTTTCATACAGAGTTAATCAGATTTCCTTAGCCAACTTTCGTTGTAAAGGTGTTAACAGAAGCAAGAGCATTTCCACACACTTGTATGGGCAGTTGGTTTTGTGAAATATGATGGCATTGTGTACTCCAGAACTGTGAGCCTACCCTAGCTACAGGTAGCTATGGGTAAGTGTTTTTCAGGGTTAAAATTCCTATACACATGGAATGGGTAAATGGGGATAAAGTAATGTAAGGGTTTTTTTTGTTTTTGTTTTTTTAATTCATGGGTGCTCCTGTGGAGTCATTTAACACTTAATTTACACAGTGTGTCTTAATGCTTGCTCCTCAACAAGTCTGTGAACCTGCTGATGCTTTCTGGAAGCTTGCTGTGCCTTCTAAATGCCAGTGATGGGTAGGCATTGCATTTGAACTGGGGCGACATTACTTTGGAAAGGGCCACCTGTAACAGCATCACCACACTGGCTCTGCACAAATTTAGAACCCCTCATTGGTGCAGGTCAGAGGAAAAATTTCGACGGAGAGTCCATGATGTGAAGAAAATCTTCAGGACAAATCCTGGTTTCCAGAGTCAAGTTCAACTTGATTTACATGACTCAGCGGCTGCTTCATCCAGTTTTTCTTGTATCAGTAACAAACTTGCATCTTCCTGCATGTTCACGTGCAAGTTTAAGTGTTTGGCCATTGACGTCATATGTGAAGCGTATTTGATTTCTTTTGTTCCATTTGGATTATAGAGAAGTAATCCTAATGATTTTACAGGTAACAAAAGCTTCACAGACTTTAACATATAAAATGTACCTATGGAAATTAGGGTTTCGACCAGAGGTCTTAAAAGCTTTGCTTAAAATTAAGTCCAGGCACATCATTAATATGGGTCCCAAAGCTGACACTTGGATTGTAGATTTCTTCCCCTCCTTCCTTTTTTTTGGTCACTTAAAACACTTTTTACCACATGAACCTGAAGTACTATTGAATCTTAAAAATGAGTGTACTGTTTTTTCCCCCTGGTAATTCTGAGCTTTTGTATGCTCGCCTAAAGATCACTTTAAGAAATGAGAACTTGAACACTTGTTTCATAAAGGTTAATATCAGTTCAGAAGTATTTAGTACCAACAAAAATAGAGGTCGGTATTGTAGGTTTAAAACTCACTTTTAAAAGTAATTCTTTGGTGGCAATTCGTTATACTAAACTTCTCAGTTTCTTTTTATTACTTCAGGCTCCTTCCTCAGAGAAGCTTCCTGTTATGTACCTTATGGATTCTATTGTGAAAAACGTTGGAAGAGAGTATCTCACTGCATTTACTAAAAATCTAGTTGCAACATTTATTTGTGTGTTTGAAAAGGTATATATGCATTTAGAAACATTTGAATTTTTTTTTTAAGAAATGTGTTCCTGATTAAATAAATACTTGCCTTGTGTTGGGTTTTCTTGGGTGGTGAAATGTATTCTCTTGGATATTTATTGTTAAGTACCATTTCAAAGAGAGTGGCTAAAGTTAATGTTAGATTTTTGAAACAGATTCTAGGGTTTTACATTCATTCAAGAATAGATGGGTTTGCTCTTAGAATTGTGCTTTTAATAAAAGGTTGAGTTTATTTGATTGAAGGTCTGTTTTATCACTGGAATATGGGCAAAAAGATCTGAAACTACCAGGAGTACTTCAAATTTCGTTGTTTAAATTTCTAGAATTAGGATGTTTCACTATTACTATCTGAAAAAAAAAAGCATAATCTTCCAGTGTGTCTCAAGCCGTGATTGATTTCTGAAACATCTGATTTTTTTTTTTCTGGAAATGTTTCCTTTTTTTGTTACTTTGTTCAAGTCTGTTTTTATGTGAATGTTGTAGGTATGTGTCAAAGGTGGACCAGTTAATTGCTTTAGGTTATTTTGGAAATACCTTTTTTCCCCCCCGCTTAGTGTCTAGAAGAAAGGCTGGTTAGTTTCTATACCTAGAGATTGTAAATTCCTTCCATAACATTGTATCTCGTACTTTGGTTAACACTATTATGTTCAGGAAGACAAGGGATTTGCTGAGGTAATTCTCTGCCTGTCAGGCTTTATTTTTCACACTGAGCAACAGGGCACTTACATAAGTAATTGGTAGTTCTTATGTTTTAGTAGATGCACCTATTTTGTCTGGAGAAATCATTTGCCAGATTTGTAGAATTAGGCTTTTCTGGAAGAACTATTCTTGTTAGAACAGAAAACATACAGTTACTACTTGAGTAATTTTTTTCTTCAAATTCTTAGAGAAAAGAAATAGTATATACAAAAGAAATTTGGACAGCTATATTTCATATAGCATTAAAGAACTTGTTAATTTATAGTGTATTGTAGACCTTTGCTAAATACTGCTTACCTGAGGCTGTAGTCTAAGGAGAAGCCAACTTTGCATTATTGGGAACTTAACCAATCTCTTGGTTTCAGTTTCAATATGTTCCAATTTATTTGGGTGTTTGGTTGCATAACTTTACTGAATCTAATTGGGCATTAACGCTACAGTTGATAAAAATGACTTGTAAATATATAATTATCTAAAGATCTGAATGTAGTTAGGGCTTAATTGTCCTAAATTTAAAAATCTAACTCAGTTTTCTCCAGTACTAGGCTTACCTGATGGCCTATTTTCTAAAAACTTTTTATTATGTTCACAAATGTGTGCAGATAAGTTATACAAAACTAAAGTTCATCAGTGGCTAAGAATTTTGTGAATTTCAATTATTAAGATGCCTTCCATACCATAAATGGCTTGTTCATAGGTTCCAACCATATTTTATTGCAGAAGATTGATTAGAGAGATACTTTTGTCTTAATTTTGACTTTGAATTATATTGTCAATAATGTAAGCCATCAGGTAAACCATTTTCTGGTTGTTTTATATTTTTTTCCAGGGTAAGAGTAACATTAGGAGTGTTATATCAAGCCCTAGAATGTGAAACATTTTATACTTATGAAGATACAAAGATTTGCCTAGTTGTTTGCTTGCGTGAAGGCTAGGTGATAATGACTTTTATTTTTTTTCTAATTATTTTTGAAGGAGAAATAGATTAATTTTACATTTGCAAACCATATGCACCTTTAATGAATTATTACTGTTGGATATATTTATGAATGGGCAGTATAGTTCTATATGTGAAGTAGAGCAGAGATTTACATAGCTTTATACTTAATATATAAAACATTCTATAGTAACTTAACAAGCCATAGAATTGTTCTGTTGTTCCAGGTGGATGAAAATACTAGAAAAAGTTTATTTAAATTACGTTCCACATGGGATGAAATATTCCCTTTGAAGAAACTTTATGCCCTGGATGTCAGAGTCAATTCATTAGATCCTGCTTGGCCTATTAAACCTCTACCCCCCAATGTGAATACATCTAGCATCCATGTGAATCCTAAATTTTTAAATAAATCGGTAAGTTTTAATGTGAATGGTATGTAACTAATAGTTTTAACTATCAAATTTTGACTTCTCTAAAACTTGTTGCCAGGAAGCAAAAATAGAATACCCTGTGCTCGCTCAGTTCAGTTTGAAAAAGTAGTAATAATAAAAGTATATATATATTTAAAATTCTTACTTAAAAATATATTCACCTTGTTTAAATATTATGTAACTTTCATTTTGGGTTTTAAATTCCTAAGTCTTCCGTTTGCTTTTATACATGATCAGCTGTGTAAGATTATGGATAGTATTATGCTGATAATGTTTACCCCTCAGCTTCCTTTTTAACTATATTTATCTTAATGAATTATTTTTTCTTATAGCCTGAGGAACCTTCAACACCTGGCACAGTGGTCAGTTCCCCCAGCATGTCCACTTCTCCAATTGTTCCTGATATACAAAAGAATCTTACCCAAGAACAACTAATAAGGCAGCAATTACTGGCAAAGCAAAAACAGTTGTTAGAACTTCAGCAGAAAAAGCTGGAGCTTGAGCTAGAGCAAGCTAAGGCACAACTGGTAAGTAGGGGAGATTTGGTATTTTAAGTATTGTAAATCTGTCTTCTAATAGAGAAGTAATTTTGTGTTTTAATTGCATTAACGTTACTTTTATTCATAGTGTATTTTTCCACTTTTATTTATTTTGTAAATTATGGTATATTTATTAGACCAAATTTTTATATCTTTAAAACTCACTTCATTATGAACTACACTATTTCCTCCAAGTAGTTTTCTGTCCTATAAGGTAGCGACTTAGTTTTATTTAATCATTATAGTTTGTGGACTTAATATTTCACTCCTCAGATGGTAGGTATGTTGTGGTGAATATTTTTACATAGTCTTTAATGTTTTATGAACTTATGCTTCATGAGCAGAAATCAGGCTCCTAGAAGGCTACAAGAGAAAAGCTATCACAAAATTAAGGAGGCCAGGAAGATTATGTCTTTCTATACATGAATGATCTTATACTAAGTTATTTTACTTGGCACCTGATCTTATTTGAGAGTAAGGAGGTTCAGGAAGGCAGAATTTTATGAGTTCAACAGTGCCACTTTGGGAGGAACTAAATTTTATGACAGAATTTAGCTGGAATGGCTCTTTAACTCATGTGAAGCTTGAGTGTAGTGATTTAGTAATTTCTTAGGAGCAGTCTGGCTCAGAATACTGAATAATTAGGAAGAAGGATTTTTTGTTCATTCCATCTAGTGATTATATTATAAAACCCCAAAGTAAAGGACTAGCAGGAAATTACGGGCCACTTAGGTACACGGACTCTCTTCATTACAGTCTTTACTTATACATTAGAAATAAGCACTATAGTTCCTAGTTTTCAATTTCTTGACAAATAATCTGCTTGTTATACAGTATTAACGTGGGCATTTATTTTGTATTTCAGGCAGTTTCTCTTAGTGTTCAACAGGAGACATCCAACTTAGGTCCTGGATCTGCACCATCCAAATTACATGTTTCGCAAATTCCCCCTATTGCAGTTAAAGCTCCCCATCAGGTTCCTGTGCAACCTGAGAAAAGCCGTCCAGGTCCATCCTTACAAATTCAGGATTTGAAAGGAACTAATCGGGATCCCCGTCTTAACAGGATGAGCCAACATTCTTCTCACGGAAAAGATCAGAGTCACAGGAAAGAATTCCTAATGAACACATTGAGCCAATCTGATATTAAGACAAGTAAAACTGTATCCTCTGAAAAACTAAATTCATCCAGGCAAGAAAAAAGTAAATCAGGTGAAAAAATAACCAAGAAAGAACTTGACCAGTTAGATTCTAAATCTAAATCTAAATCTAAATCACCATCACCTTTAAAAAACAAATTATGCCATACAAAAGACTTGAAGAATCAAGAATCTGAAAGTATGAGGTTGTCTGATATGAACAAGAGAGATCCAAGATTAAAAAAACATCTTCAGGATAAGATGGATGGCAAAGATGATGATGTAAAAGAGAAGAGAAAAACGGCAGAAAAAAAGGATAAAGATGAGCACATGAAATCATCTGAACACAGACTGGTTGGAAGTAGAAGTAAAATCATAAATGGCATTGTACAAAAACAGGATACAATAACAGAAGAATTGGAAAAACAGGGGACAAAGCCAGGGAGATCAAGTACTAGAAAGCGGTCAAGATCACGATCACCCAAGTCTCGGTCACCAATTATACATTCCCCCAAGAGAAGAGATAGGCGGTCACCCAAACGAAGGCAAAGGAGTATGTCTCCAACTTCCACACCCAAAGCTGGAAAGATTCGCCAGTCAGGAGTTAAGCAGTCACATATGGAAGAGTTTACACCACTTTCCAGGGAAGAAAGAAATGCTAAGAGAGGTACTAAACAGGATATTCGAGATCCAAGGAGAATGAAAAAGACTGATGAGGAACGACCACAAGAAAATGCAAATCAACATTCTACAAAGTCAGGCACTGAACCTAAGGAGAATATAGAAAATTGGCAAAGTTCCAAGTCTACCAAAAGATGGAAATCTGGTTGGGAAGAAAATAAAAGGTATGTTAACATTTTTAATCAAGTAGAATAATGTATACATTTAAAAAGGTAGTGTTAATTTAAAAATAGGAAAATGTTTATTGGGTCCTATACATAGTATTTTATTTTTCCATTTAATTCTTACAAGCTTGTGGGTAAAAAAAACCCAAAAAACATTATTATTTCTATTTTACGGATAAGGAAACTGAGGTTTAGAAAGGTTAATTAATCTACCTAAGGCTGCAGTCCAGGACATGGAAGAATCAGAATTCATGTCTTATTTTTCTGACTTCATATCTTGTGCTCTTAATTATTTAATTGTTGTTTATGGTTACATATATTCATTTTAACCAGATCCTTTAAAAAGGATCCTTAAATGTGATCCTGAGTATTTTTTAAAAAACATCTTTGAAGTAACATACTGCTTTTATGGTTTCAGTTTACAACAGGGTGATGAGCATAGCAAATCTCCTCATCTAAGGCATAGGGAGAGCTGGTCAAGCGCTAAAGGAATCTTGTCACCTCGAGCTCCAAAGCAGCAGCATCGATTAAGTGTAGATGCCAATCTTCAGATTCCTAAAGAGTTAACTCTTGCAAGCAAAAGAGAATTACTTCAAAAGGTAGTTACTATGATTAATTTTATATAGTCATTCTCTTTTGTCCAATTTTTGTATAAGTACTTTTTATATTTAAAAATATTTAATTTCCTTTTGTCACCCTTATGCAGACGAGTGAACGTTTAGCATCTGGTGAAATTACACAGGATGAGTTCCTTGTTGTTGTGCATCAAATTCGACAGCTATTTCAGTATCAAGAAGGTAAACATAGATGCAATGTACGGGATAGTCCTACAGAAGAAAATAAAGGTGGATTAAAAAAGAAACCTCTCTTATCTGATGCTGAATTAACCTACTATGAACATAAAGCAAAACTGAAAAGGACACAGGTTCAGCATTCATTTCCAAGACTTGATCTCTTAGATCCTGATATTTTTGACTACCCTTTGACTGATGCCTTGTTGTCTGGAATAGAATGTGAGCCATCCAAAAGTAAACATGCAAGTAGGAATAGTGGAGCACAGTTTGACAGAAAAGAACAATTTAGTGAAAGAGCAAGACGTCTTTCTCCTATATCTGGGAGTCGTACTTATGCTGAGAATCTTTCACCCCATGAGGGCCGGAGAAGACATGACGAGCAAGTCTCTGCTAAAGGTAGAAAAAGTTAAATCAGATTATGCCTATTGAATCACACAGGAGTGAAGGGAAAATAAACAAAGCTAAGTGGGGATGTATTTTTGTGACTGTTCAGACTACTGTTTTTTCTGTTTGCTTTGTTACGTTTTTTCCTCTAAGGGAAGGGAAGGGAGCCAATAATTTATAAGGCCAGTTGTTTGTCAGGTACTTCCCTAGGTTCTTTTTATATGTAATTTGATTTAATTTTATAAAAACCCAGTGAAATATATATTATCCTCAATTTTACAGATAGGAAACAAAACCAGAGAGGTTAAGTAACTTGCTCTCAAAGTCTAATAATTAGTGAGTTTACAGGATGGGGATATTTTTTTCCCCCCTGGTATATATGACCCTCAAGGGCATCCTCTTTATCTACTGTGTGATACTGTCTCTTCCTTCCCTTCTACTATAGTGAGATAGTTATATATATCTTTGGATAAACATTGTCATGAATATAGATAAAGGATTTTAAGATAATTTGATTTAAATTCAGGTTTAGTGAAAATAATTTTTTTTTCTTTTTAAAAGGTGTGCGGGAAGAGCAGAGATCTCCATTCAATGATCGTTTTCCACTTAAGCGACCTAGATATGAAGATGCAGATAAACCATTTGTAGATAGCCCAGCGTCAAGATTCGCCGGCCTTGATACAAATCAGCGTCTTACGGCTTTAGCCGAAGATAGACCGTTATTTGATGGACCTAGTAGGCCATCGGTAACGAGGGATGGCCCAACCAAGATGATTTTTGAAGGACCTAATAAATTAAGCCCTAGAATTGATGGACCTCCTACACCAGGTTCTCTTCGGTTTGATGGGTCACCAGGACAAATGGGGGGAGGAGGTCCTTTGAGATTTGAAGGACCACAAGGTCAGCTAGGAGGTGGGTGTCCATTGAGATTTGAAGGTCCTCCAGGACCAGTAGGGACGCCCCTGCGGTTTGAAGGGCCAATTGGTCAGGCAGGAGGAGGAGGAGGTTTTCGGTTTGAAGGTTCCCCTGGCCTGAGATTTGAGGGATCTGCAGGTGGCTTGCGATTTGAAGGACCAGGGGGCCAGCCTGTGGGTGGTCTGAGGTTTGAGGGACATCGTGGTCAACCTGTGGGTGGTCTGAGGTTTGAGGGACCTCATGGTCAGCCTGTGGGTGGACTTAGATTTGATAATCCCCGAGGCCAGCCTGTAGGTGGACTTAGATTTGAGGGGGGTCATGGTCCATCAGGGGCTGCAATTAGGTTTGATGGACCTCATGGTCAGCCAGGAGGTGGGATCAGATTTGAGGGCCCTTTGTTACAGCAAGGAGTTGGAATGAGGTTTGAGGGCCCCCATGGTCAGTCAGTAGCTGGTCTGAGATTTGAAGGACAACATAATCAGCTCGGTGGGAACCTTAGATTTGAGGGTCCACATGGTCAACCAGGGGTTGGCATCAGGTTTGAAGGACCGTTAGTCCAACAAGGAGGTGGAATGAGGTTTGAGAGTCCTTCTGTACCAGGAGGTGGCCTGAGAATTGAAGGACCTCTGGGTCAAGGTGGTCCAAGATTTGAAGGCTGTCATCCTTTAAGGTTTGATGGGCAGCCAGGTCAGCCATCACTCTTGCCAAGATTTGATGGGTTACATGGTCAGCCAGGTCCTAGATTTGAAAGAACCGGTCAGCCAGGCCCACAGAGATTTGATGGACCTCCTGGACAGCAGGTTCAAACAAGATTTGATGGTGTACCTCAAAGATTTGATGGTCCACAACACCAGCAAGCATCAAGGTTTGATATTCCTCTTGGTCTTCAAGGCACACGATATGACAATCATCCTTCACAAAGGCTTGATTCAGTATCTTTCAATCAGACTGGTCCTTATAGTGACCCACCTGGTAATGCTTTTAATGCCCCCTCTCAAGGACTACAGTTTCAAAGACATGAACAATTATTTGATTCACCTCAAGGACCAAATTTTAATGGACCACATGGCCCTGGAAACCAGAGTTTCTCAAATCCCCTTAACAGAGCTTCTGGACACTATTTTGATGAGAAGAATCTTCAGAGTTCTCAGTTTGGAAACTTTGGCAATTTACCTGCTCCAATAACAGTAGGCAATATTCAGGCATCACAACAGGTAAGTCTGTTGTAGTTATTTCAAAATTACATGCAGATAAGTAAACGATTTTTTAAAATGTTTCTAGGATTTGAGGAAGGTTTTCAGTACATAGTTTATTATGTAGATTGCAAAGAAGTTTATTTTATTTTATATATTTTTGCAGCTGGCAGGTAAGGGGATACAAACCCTTGACCTTATTGTGCTCTAACCAACTGAGCTAACTGGCCAGCTAAGCAGTTTTTAATGTACTCCAAAATCCCCCATGCTAGGAGAGTGGGATGAGAGTATTTTGGAAATGAGATTTGCAACTTAAATCCAGAATTGGTTTTAGCCCTTTCAGGATCTGGTGAAATGTCTCAATATCTTTCTCTCTCTCTCTCTCTCTCTCTCTCTCTCTCTCTCTCTCTCTCTCACATGCACACACTGTTTTTTTGTTTGTTTTTTGCTTTAAAGCTAATGAAGTACAGTATCATACAATTGTGTTTCGTAGACCTCTGCTATGTTGTAGAACTCTTGAGCCCTGAAATGCTTTAAAGTAACCATAGGATTAATCTTTTAGACTGTTCTTTGACCAAGAACTTCCTTAACCTGAGTTAAACAAAATCAAACTGTCCATACTTTTACAATCTCCATTTTTCTTTTTCATCCTGTCTTCCTTCCTACTTTTTACCACCTGTCCAGTTACGTCAGCATGGCAAATTTTGCCTTCCAAATATGCTCTAGTTACCTAAACACGTACAGTTGCCCCTTGGTATTCTTTCACTTGTTCTGCATGCATTTAAAAATGTGTATTGAAATAATTTTAAAGAAAATGTGTTTACAATTTGTGAGTAATTCAGATGAATTAATATTTGACTACTTTTAGGTGCCTGGTGAAATTCTCCTGGGCAAAATTTACTTTTTTTCCGGGTACTGACATTTTCTTACTGGTACAAAATCATTTTATAATAGTAAGATTGTGTGGAAGAAAATGTAAAATAGAAGAAAGATTCTAAAAGCACATTAGGAACATTATTGATAGAAAGTGGTCTTCTGTTCATACGCAATGCTTTGAAAGAATAGTTGGCCTACCTAGTTAGACTTACTCTATTGTATGTCCTTGAAAGAAATTATACCGTTATTGACTGATACTCTCTAATGGGACTTGACTTATTCGTCTTCTTATATTACACAGAATTGGTGGGGTTTTTATTACATACACCAATGAAAGTTAACTTGGATATTGAACAAGGCTTATAAGTGGATGTTTATTTACGTAGCAACAACACGTAGAATTCCTGCATTTTACACAGAATTGGTGGGGTTTTTATTACATACACCAATGAAAGTTAACTTGGATATTGAACGAGGCTTATAAGTGGATGTTTATTTACGTAGCAACAACACGTAGAATTCCTGCATTCCTCTGGAATACAACCACTGTATTTGTATTCCAGACAGTACTTGATTTATGACTTATTTTTTAACATTCCCTTTGAGTCTTTCATAGTCTACATTGTACTCCCGCTATAACTATACTCAAAGATGGTAGCCAAGCAGTATGGTCACCTGGAGTTCAGACTGCTAAGTAAAGCAGGCTTTTGACATCTTTGGAAAGGCGTCAAGGGACAGGAGTTCTGGCCTAAACTTTGCTGCTAACTAGCCCCTGTGATTGCGTATAGGTTTCGTTGCTGGATATTAGTTCTTACATTTGTAAAATAAGGGAAAGCATCATCAAGGTAAAGTGACTTGTATAAGATGATACAGCTAGTTGGTGGCTACCTTTTGCTTGCATGGTATCTTAAACTTTTCAAAGAAATTTCAACACATTCTCAGTTCCTTATAACTATGAAACAGGTAAGGGAAAGTATTATTGTTCCTGCTTGTAGAAGACCTAGAAGTGAAGTGACCCAGCCAATTTACCTTTCTTAATCTTTATTGTCATATAAGCCAGCCATATTGCATCTGTTGAATATTTTTATGTGATTAGGATGTTAAAGTTTTACTTAATATATAGAAAGGATGTTTTTAAAATCAAGTTTTATCTTAAAGGTTCTGACTGGTGTTGCTCAGCCAGTAGCATTTGGCCAAGGACAACAGTTTTTACCAGTACATCCACAGAATCCTGGAGCATTTGTTCAGAATCCTTCAGGTATGTATTTTCTGAACCTTGAGTTTTTCAAAAGACAAATAATTATTGTTTTGTTGACTGGCTAACTTTGTCAGTTTTAGAAAATGACAATTTTGAGAGGGGCATATTCAATGTAGAGAAAGTTAATCTGGCTGAAGTGTTCTGTTGTTTTTCTGAGTTTTTTTTTTTTTTTACGTTGATGTGTATTCACACTGACACTGTTTACAACTACACATGGTTAGACAGGACTTGAAGACCATAAAAAAAATGTAAGGAACCCTATTGGGTGGAAGGTGGGATGTGGGGTGGGGATGTGACATTTCTGTTGCGTTAGAATGAAATCAATGACAATCCTCAGAAATCTCATTTATTTGATATTTTGAATTTTTCTGTGTGTGTATGTGTGTTGTGACCCAGTAAACATTTACTAAGTGCATACAAGGGACACTACCTTCTAAAATTGATTTATTAATATGTCTTTATGGGCACTCAAATAGAAAAAACTGGTTTTCTAGCCAGGTCCCCTGATAAGCATCTCCTGATAAGCATCTTTGTTACCATGGGGTGAGTCATAGTTAACTACTGGATAGGAGGGCTTTTAGTTTTAATATGTCGTGAGAAGTATATAAATTATGGTGATTTGTAACATAACTGCAAAGTTAATGTATTGAGAATTAGCCCAACCTAATAGTAGTGATACTTGGTTTAATTTCCAAGTCAAAAGCTGTTTTCAGAAATATGCTTTAGGGTAGCGTTCAGTTATTCAGTTTATAAGTTAATGGAGTTTTCTAAAACTTTTGAAGTAATTAGGGAAGTCCTAGCCAAGCTCTGTTTTATGATTAGTTCTTAAATTGTGTCATCTTGAGAAATTTATTCAATTAATTTGAGAGGTTATTGGCTTTAATTTCTTGGTGGACAATTAGATTAATTCATATTTTTGATGTTTTTGGTTGTTACTATAATGAAAAGAGAAGAAAAGAATTTGGGATCTAAAGTTAGAAGACTAGGGTTAGAATCTCCACCCTGCCACTTCATAGGTGAGCAGGGTGTAAGCATGTATCTTCTCTGTGGTTCAGTTTCTTCCTCTGTAAATAAGATATGGTCGTGTTAGTAATGCCTGGGAGTTTTTTTGTTTTTTTATTTTTGAAGAGAAATAAGATAGTATATGTGCAAAAGTATGTTATGATTTGTAAAGTGCTATATTTAATGTATACTCCTTTAGAACTCATTTTTTTGTTGTTGAGTAGAGGATTGGGTATTGGGTTAGTGTCATGAGAGAGTGTGCAAAAACTGCATTTACAACCTTGGGTTACATGGGTGTATATATAGAACATACCAGTGTCACTTATTTCCTTGGGTTGGGGCTATTGGATGAGATGTTAAGTATGTCTTCCTTCTTCAAGTTGTACTTATTTTTAGAAGAGGTGTGAATAGTATTCAGGGTGCTATAGTCAGCTTTTTTCTCAAGGTTCTTTCTTTAACTTGAAAGTGAAAACCCTTTCCCAGTAGTAGATATACCCATGCTCATTTATTCATTCAGTCATACATTGATCATTTGCTGTGTATTAGGGTAAATTCAATAAGGTTCATCCTTCAAAGAGTTTATAGTGTAGCAGATCTATAGTTTTTTTGTTTGTTTAGTAAATATTGTGTAAATTCTAGAAAAGAGCTCTCAAAAAAGAGAAAAGATTAAAAAAAAATACAGTATATAGTGCCAAGCACCTCACTGCCTTACAAATATTAATTCATTTAATCCTCATAACAACCTCATAACCATTTTACAGGTAGAGGAAACTGAGGTTCAGATAGGCAACTTGATCATGTCATACAACTGGAAAGTGGAATTTCTAGCTAGAATCCCAGGAGCCAGTTTCCTAGTTCATGCTCTTGATGATCACTAAACTTGGCTGACCACCAGACGTGTGAATAGCTAATTATGCCTCTTAGACATATAGTTAATTCTAGTTTAATGTAAATGTTAAACTAGTGTGTGAAATGCTACTGTAATCGATTAACTATTGAGGTTGATTTATTTGTTCTTGCATTCAGACATTTAATTTGAACAGACATTAATTAGCATACTATGTATAAGTCACGGTGATAAATGCTAGGGATTATGTGTGTTGTGGATGCAAATTGAATTTCTGCCACCAAGAGGACTTTCTAGTGGTTCAGAATTTTTTTCTGGAGGTATAGAGAGATGCATAATAGTAACAAACAAATATATTAACATACTGTTTTTATGGTTTGAGTTAAAGAATTACAGTTATTAGAATAGTGCTTAACAATATACGGGATTGGATTGATTCCTCACCAAAGAATTTAAGAGAAGATTGTTAGGCTTGTTTCATTTTTTCAAATTATTGACACTTTTATAAGCTATCATCCATTTAGCAGTAGCCCGAGCTGCTTTGCAAGGGCATTAATTCGGCAAAGGTCACAGCGGCAGGTATGCTCTGAGCCACATGGTCATCAGCCCTGCGTCAGTTCCTCTAGATAGTCACGTCAGGGAGCAATGGGGTCAAGAGTACTTTCACTTAGATTTTGGTTCTTCTCCGTCCCCTTTCCCTAGAAATCTGTGCTAAGAGATGGTACTCTACATGTACAAAACTACCTTTTCCAATGTGGTTAGAAAATGGGAAATAGAGAATTAGAATGGTAGAAAGTTGGACCTGGAGGTGGTTCTGCATTGCATAGGAGAATGGGAGCATGAGGCTTTCTGTCCTCTGTATCATGCTTTTCTTTGGCATGGATTTAATTAGGCAAAAGTGGGTCAGACTGATTTTTTTAGATAATACATGTGTCCTTATAAGCTGTCAGTGTTTTCAGTGTTAATTTTCTTTTTTTGTTCTAGAATATATTTTCAAGTGGTAGTGCTTTGTTGACTCATATAAAAACTTAAATTTTAAGAGCTTTTGAAATAATTAAACCCATCAATAAGATTTCCTTAAATTTATTATTGGTAGGATATCTTGAAGAAAACTTTAAAAAATGCTTAGTATAATTTGTACGTTTAAGTTCTACTTTCACTATAAGAGCGTTATTTTTTTAAAGGAGCCCTTCCTAAGGCATATCCTGATAATCATCTCAGTCAAGTGGATGTCAATGAATTGTTTTCAAAACTGCTAAAAACAGGAATTCTCAAATTGTCCCAGCCTGATTCAGCTACAACACGTAAGTATGGTATACTTGATGTACACAAAACATTAAGTTATAGACATGTATGATGTGATATAATGATATGTTGTGATAATGGTCCCTGCTTACAATAATTAAATTCTTAGGTATAACTTTTATTTTTGTTTTTTTGAAAATCAAATACAATTGGTTTATAATGAAATGTTTTAAAATTTTCTAAGATTGAATTATATTACCCTTATAGTGGACATTTGTTTCTGTTAACTAACATTCTTGCAAATATCATGTGCATACTTCTTACTATTTATTCTACATTAACTTAGTTTTTGAAAGTTATTTGAATATTGATGAAATAAAATTTCACTAAGATTGACTTTTAAGAGATCAGACCTAACATCACTTATCAAAATAAAGAATTGTATTAGGTTCATGGCCAGTAAACTTTAAATCAGAAGTACTAAATAGACTAGATGGGTTTCTCTATATGCTTATAACACTATAGTGTTTCTATAAAAAGAATACATGGAGAATGGTATTGAGAAATTTGTATGTCTGTTCTCAATTGAAGAAGTAAATGAAGTTGCTTCTCAGCCTACCCCTGAAGAGGAGGAAGATCAAAATGAAGATCAAGATGTTCCAGATCTTACAAATTTTACAGTTGAAGAGTTGAAACAGTATGTAATCTAATTTTATTTAAGATAAAAGAGAGATGGACATTGGGAGCGCCACCGTGCTTCCCAAGCGGCGCACTATCCAGTGCGCCACCGGGCCGGCCCCAGTGCTATTTCATTTTATCCCTTTTATTGTTCTAAATCTAGGAAGCCCGTATGAGGGTACTTCAGAAAGTTCATGGAAAAATAGAATTGGAAGACAATACAAATCTTTTCATAAGCTTTTTGAAATATTCTCGTATTTTTTAAAATGTGGTAAAATATACATAACAATAATCTTTAGGAAGCCTGTTTTTAAATCCCCTTTTAAAATATATCTTCAGTCAAGGGTTTGATTCCCCATACTGGCCAGCCACCAAAAAAAAATGAAATGAATAAAAAATATCTGTAGGCAGGTCCAAGTGCAGTGGTGTTTACAAGTAATTGATCATAACGTTACAGATTTCTGTGTTCCTTCTCCACTCCAACTGCTTCACTTGACTCACCTTAAAAAAAGTAAATAAAATGTCACCTGCACAAGTACTTAGGCCAAAAGTCCACCCCAAATTTTCATTTTTATATCTGTTTAGTGCAGAAAATCTAGGAAGTTTAAATACTAGGTATTGATAATTATTCATATCTTCCTTTTTATCTTCATTTTCTCTTTATTATTTTTTTGATATTGGTATTCTTATAATTTTGAAGTTCAGAAAATGAGGTTTTTGTAGTCCAGCGTTTAGAAAAGTTTTTTAGGCCGGCCCGGTGGCGCACTGCTACAGTGCGCTGCTTGGGAAGCGCGGCGGCGCTCCCGCCAAGGGTTCGGATCCCACATACAGACCGGCCGCTCACTGGCTGAGCGAGGTGCGGGAGCAACACTGAGGGTTGCGATCCGTTGCCGGTCACGAAAAAAGACAAAAAGGAAAAAAAAAAGTTTTTTAAAAAATCTTTTATTTTTATGAGTTATTTATATTCATTGTCGAAATTAGAAAATACAAATAAAATCAAGAAAGTAAACTACCTACAGTTTCCACTTTACGGGTAACCACTATAACATTTGGTGCATATTTTTTCATAATTTTCTATTGCTTATTTTACTTATAAAAAACATTTAAAGTTGTTTTCTAGTGTGTGGATTCATTATATCCTTTTGAGTAATTTATTTATTTTTATTTTTATTTTTTATTTTTTTGTGACCGGTAAGGGGATCGTAACCCTTGGCTTGGGGCTGCCCGTACCGCACTCAGCCAGTGAGCACACCGGCCATTCCTATATAGGATCCGAACCCGGGGCCTCGGAGCTCCCAGCGCTCCGCTGTGCTCCGGAGTGAGCCACAGGGCCGGCCCTTGAGTAATTTATCAAAAAACAAACAGCTGGGGCCGAGCCCGTGGCTCACTCGGGAGAGTGCGGCGCTGGGAGCGCAGTGGCGCTGGGAGCACAGCAGCGCTCCCGCCAGGGTTGGGACCCTATGTAGGGATGACCGGTGCGCTCACTGGCTGAGCACGGTGCGGGCAGTGGGGCGACACCAAAGCCAAGGGTAGCGGTCCCCTTACCGGTCGGAAAAAAAAAGAAAAAAAAACAGCTGACAGGTTTCACTCTTTTAAAATCAATATATTTTTCCAAAGTAATACTTTTACACAGTTAAAGGCTTATAATAGAAGCTAGCATCCCCTTCTCCGGCTACTACTCTTCACCCAGCGCTGTTCCCCATTTTTTAAAAAACTTTTAACTGTCTTTCCTCATATTTACCTCTTTATTTATTGTAATATATCTAGTTTTCTATTTCTTAATTTATCAAGTTTAGACATAATCTTTTGACTTTGTGAAAGTGAAGATTTAGCTAGCTCTTTTACTGTCCTACCAACTTCAACCCCCATGTAATTATAAAACTATTTTTCATTAAATCATTATTCAGTATTACTATTATGACTAAATATTTATTTTGTTTGCTGGAATGCAAAGTACCAGTGTTCTCTTGTTTGCTTTGTTCTTTTTTTTTTTTTTTAATTGGAGTTAATAACTTTCCTATTTGTTCACTTACTTGGACTATATAACCTATTTCTTCCCAAATAGGGAGTCCAGAATTTAAAAATTTGATTGTTGCTGGCTGGCCACAGTTTCCCATTGGTTTTCTAATTTTTCTTTTTAGTTACCCATACTATGATTTCTTCTGTACCTTTGTCATTGTTCTTTAGATTAGAGTGGAGCAGTTGAATTACTCAGAACTCCAAAGATCTAGAGAGGTGAAATCTTAACTCTTCCTCAGTGTCCACCTTGATATTGACTACAAGCTAAGAATAGGCCAGTTATTGCTTTGTTAGCTAGCACAGGATCATTCCATTTTTAGTCAAAAGGAAATAAGTCACTGGGCTAAGCCTATCAATAAGGATAAGCTCCATGTTCCAAAATTCACCAAAGTTAAGGTAAAGAGGGTCAACAACACACTGTTCAAGAGTAATTTTGATGTTTGGGTATTAACTGTTTCAGCCAGTTCTTGGTTTCACCATTGTTAAAATACAGAAAACTGAAATATTTGTAACTGGCTTTTTCCTTTTTTTAAGGCCATATAAGCCATGTTATCAGGACTAAAGATTATTTCTTTTTCAAAATAGGCGTTATGATAGTGTTATAAATCGACTCTACACTGGTATTCAGTGTTATTCTTGTGGAATGAGGTTTACAACATCACAGACTGATGTATATGCTGATCACTTGGACTGGCATTATCGGCAAAATAGAACTGAAAAAGATGTTAGCAGAAAAGTCACTCATAGACGTTGGTACTACAGTTTAACAGTAAGTAATGCATATACCTTCAAACTATTTTTTTAGGTTAAAATTATATCATTCTCAGAGTATATTTAAATAATTGCAGAGAGCTAATGTGAATTTCCTGAATAAAATTTGACTCCTAAAATGTAATGTTTTTTAAATAAAGGGATTTTGAAGAGTATGTAATGTCGAGATAAGAGTAGTACACAAGCTTGTTCTAGCTCTAAAATTCCAAGGTTCTGTGAATTTTTTTTTAAGTTTATCTTGTTTAAATTAGTAGTTATAATTCCAGAGGAATGGAAAATTAAGATCTTAATTGTTCATTAGTTGCTATATGTTGTATACTAATTAGGGGGCTGAAAG
Organism: Galeopterus variegatus; assembly: GCF_000696425.1. Lineage (NCBI taxonomy): Eukaryota > Metazoa > Chordata > Mammalia > Dermoptera > Cynocephalidae > Galeopterus > Galeopterus variegatus. The sequence goes on along the minus strand of NW_007726500.1, from coordinate 197,506 downwards.
AGTATAATTTTAAATAGTCAATATTAGAGCATAAGTGGCATTATATTGAAGAAATGCACTAAGTTTAGAAACAAATGAGAATATTCTTTTAAAATCAATTCCTTTTAAGGACTGGATAGAATTTGAGGAAATAGCTGATCTGGAAGAACGTGCAAAGAGCCAGTTTTTTGAAAAGGTGCATGAAGAAGTCGTCCTCAAAACTCAGGAGGCGGCTAAAGAAAAGGAGTTCCAAAGTGTACCTGCTGGACCAGCTGGAGCAGTTGAGGTAAGAGAAGAATGTTCAAATTTTCTGTCTCTGGAAGTGCCCCTCACTTCTTTTAAGTTAATAATCATAAACATACCACTTTATTTATGTCTCTCTTTTACTGATTTTTAAGGTTTCTTGTAGGCTCTACAATTTTACTCTTCTAATTTGGCTTTGTGTTTCAAAACCACCATAGTTGATAATAGCAGTGACCAACAGCAGTGAAATGTTAACTATTTTTGTCTGGAAGATTGGCAGACTCCTTAAAATCTATTTTGTATCTGTATTATATATTGGATGTTGTTTAAACTTTCAGAACAAATGGGATTAAATGTGTTCTGTTTTTTAAATTTCATTTTATATGCTTCTGTTTTAGAGTTGTGAGATCTGTCAAGAACAATTTGAACAATACTGGGATGAAGAGGAGGAGGAATGGCATTTAAAAAATGCTATTAGAGTAGATGGAAAGGTAATTTCAGTTCTGTTCTTTATAAGGAAGTGTTAAGATTAGTATTTTGTGGTGGTAGCTCACCACTTTGAAAAAAGGTCCATAATATGTTTTTTTTTCAGTCTTAATAGAAAAGGTGTTGGACTTTAGAGTCATAAAATGTTTGAGGTGGAAGGGGTCTTAGCAATAAACTGGTTTTATACTTATTTATATAGGAGGTTGCATACTTAGTTAATGATAGACACAGGACTAGGGCTTCTGAATCTTGTTGTCTTTCTGCCTAACCATACTATTTTGATTCTGGATTTATATATTATCAAAACTGTTACTGTCTTGAAAACAAACCGGTTAGGCTAGATACTTAAATGTACAAAGCAAGTTCAAAGAGAAATCAGTCTTTTAAACTCTTTAAGAATGAAAATTTTAGGTTTGTTCATTTTTTTGACCAAATGAGCTTTGTCACCTTTCCAAAGACAGCTGTCTTGTTTAAAAAGAAAAATCATCAGAATAGCTAGCCCATTCGAAGTGAATATGCATGTGAATAGCTATTTACTTTTTTTTCTTTTTGCTTCAGATTTATCATCCATCATGTTATGAAGATTATCAAAATGTAAGTTCTTTTTGGTTATGGGATTTGCTCTCATTTACATTAATAAATTTTGCTGTTATTTTTGCATCACAGCAATATTGTTATTTTAATCTTATCTAATGAGCTGTTTTTGTGTTTTGATGTCGCATTTGGCATTTTTTTTTATTTAGCATTTAACATTCACTAAATATCGGGGACCAGACTGATAGGATCTGATATACGTCAGTGTCATTTTCTGTGATATGCAAATAATTTAAATTGTGAAATATCTGAATTATTACTTGCATTCTGTTCTCCCCATCTGAGTCTTGATATCTTTTACTAGACCTCTAGGTCCAGAGAAATGTGAGAAAAACTGAAGATAAGATGGATCATGATGGGAATAAGTTTCTAGAGCAATGGGTAGCATTTAGTGCTGTTTTTTTTCTTATGTACTCCATCCAGCCATCTAATATAGGAAAAATTTTTAAATGATCATGTATGAAATCTAAAAAAGAAATCAGTCTGTTGGGCTTAAAAGTTCAAACTCTCATATTTGTGGCATGACCATTTTTTAAACCAAACAAAGGAAGTGGAGTGAAGGCAGTTTGGAAGATATCTATTGGTCATCAAAATATTAGGATATTGCAATGGCTTGTGGGGAGTATTTGAAATTAGGATAGTTACAAAAATCCCAGGATATACGTAGGGGTTAAACATAGAATCATATCTAATCAACTTTTTTTGGCCATATATCTTTTACAACTTGGCTGTTACTACTTAGCTCATCGCTGAGTACATATTCAATGCTCAACGTGTGTTTTACTACTTGGTTGCCTATATGGCATGTTTCATGGGGAAGCAAGTATTTTAATTGCATTTGGTAAATGTGTGTTCCTTTGCCCATACAAGGGTCTTATACACTAGAAGACATTTAATGTGATAATTTTAAACTTTAATCAGTACTTATAGAGCTTTTCATTTTGTAGACATCTTCATTTGATTGTACACCGTCTCCCAGCAAGACACCAGTTGAAAACCCCTTGAATATTATGTTGAACATTGTCAAAAACGAATTGCAGGAACCCTGTGACAGTCCCAAAGTTAAGGAAGAACAAATTGATACCCCACCAGCTTGTACAGAGGAAAGCATAACACCATCCACTGAAGTTAAAACAGAAAATGATACAGTCGAGTCAGTTTAAATAAAGAGAGAAAGGTATGTTTTTCTTTTTTTAAAAAAGCTGCTGTTGGATCTAGAAGGTGAAGAATTTTTTTATGTATATATAGACATATATCTATATTAAATTGTCTAGCTGAGGCAGGGCCTTCAGCTATCATTTGGTTAATAAATACATTTTAGTATTTGCATTTCCTGCTGCCTGCACAGTTTCAGGTGCTTGTTGTGTGAAAGTTCTGTAGATGTGTGCAGATTTAACAAAATGAAATTGTATGTGTAAAAATGTACGATTTTCACTTGTGAAACTGTAAATTATAAATAAAAAATATTTTTGCTATTCATGGAGTGTAATATTTATGCACACCATCAAATAAAGACAGTGTTTCTGTACTTTTTATTGGGTAAAATGGAACTGAACAGCAACCTCAACATAAGATTTTTTTTTCTAGTAGCTTCCCATGATTAAAGAAGGAAAATCTGAAGTTAGGTTTATCCTTCAAAAGGGGGTTGTGAGAGCACTGCAAGACTTTTCTCAAATAGAAAAGCCAGATTTGAAAATTTTTAAAAACAAAATAGGACATATTTGCATATATATATATCTTCAGCTATAGAGAACCATCCAGATGTCCATTTTTGGAAAGTATCTAATGAAGCAATTTTACTCTTGAACTTGGACACTGATGCCATCAAATATATTAACAAATATATTTAAGTACTAAAGGTGATTTTTTTTTTAAACATTTTTCAAATTGTCAAACGATTTAATGCAGATGAACATATTTCTATTTTAAGTTACAGGGGAATCTGTAAGAATGTTCATTTGAAACGTGGCTAACCTTTTTCCTTTATTGGTTTTGACTGAATTAGATGGACACCATGAGATGTTAATATTCATACATGTAATAAATAGAATGATGAAGAAACTTCAAGTTTGTATTTATTTCTTGAGTGGCTTTTGAATGACTTGTGTCTTTCATCTCTCTGTTCTTTAAAACATGAATGTGGCACCTGCCATGAGCCAGGCACTCTGAGATTAATCTTTTCTGCCATTTATTGGATGGCAGAGGCATATAAAGCACTGAAAGTTTATTGCACACTTACTATGTGGTAGGCACTAGTAGACTCTCTATATATTTTCTCTGGTACTTAAAACTAATGCTACATGGTAGATAGTATCCCAGTTTACAGGTGAAATTGAGCCGTCTACTTAAAAAGTTGTACAAGAATCTGAACCTGGCTTTGTCTCATTTTATTCCATACTAATTTTGAAATTAAAAAAAAAAAAAAGATAACCCTAAGATAAATGCTAGTATAGAAACAGGCATACCAAAGTACCTGGAGGTGGGTTAAGGAAGACTACACGGGTGGTGATATTTGAGTCTTGGAGGATACTATGATCCTTCAATATGGTCACACTGAAGGGTGTCTTTGGAGAATGAGCAACAAATGTAAAACCTTGAAGCAGTTCATGTGTATTCAAAAACTGATTTGTATATGGCTAAAACTCAGTAATTTTGAACAGAAGATCATGAAGAGCCTTCTTGGTTATGATGAGTTTGTATTACATTGATGACCAGGGCAGCCACTAGAAATTTCAAACAGAAATGACATCTGCACCTAAGACTTTTTTTTAAGAATAAAAAGTGAATAAAATTTTAAAGAGATTATCAAATGCTGCAGAGAGGTCCAGTAAAAATGCTGGTAGGTGTCACATTATGTCATAGATGAACTTACAGATATATATGAACACTGCCATGGAAGAACTGCTGGGGTCTGTATATCCAAAAATGTAGGCAAAATTTCCTGTTGTACGTTTTTCTGGGGAGACCACCCATAGCTTTTATAAAATGCTTAAAGGTATGGGATGTTCAAAAGAAAGGTGAGAAAGATAGGAAAAGCAGCAATGGGAAAAAAATTTTCAAGGGGTGAGTAGTCAACACAATAAAAGTAAAGAAAATATGGTAAGACTTAGAAATATTCCCAAATTGTTCACGTAAGGAGTGTGGATGCCAATGCCAGGTATAATGGGTAGTGTGGGTGGGAGGTAATGAAATAGTAAAAGCTACTTTTATAAAATTTAACTGTAGAGATTAAATTGTAGTTACATGTTAAAAGGAGCTCAGTGGAGAGATGGGTTGGAGACTGAGATGACTGACTAATCTCAGCTGGAGTAATGGTATTAAGCACAGAGGGGATTAGCTTCGGAATGGAGCAGGTGCAGTGCTTTCTCCAGAATGGCCACTGGTAGTTGGAATTGAGAGTTCAATTCCTATTTTCTCTGAGGTAGGGGGTCAGATGTGGGGGTAGTGACCAAGATCTGTCCTGAATTTGGCTCTGCATTAGAATCACTTATAGTGAATGTTAAGAGAGCCCTCATCTCTAGACGGTCTCACTTTGTTCTCATTTGGGGCACCTCTAATATTTAAGAAGCTCCACCATTGATTCTAATGATCAGCCGAATCTGGTTAACTAATGCAGAAATCAGCAACATTATATTTTAGCTCTAAATGAAAATGAAAAAGTCAACATATACCACTGGAACTAGTAATCCACAATGGAAAGTGCAGAATGAAAGCTGAAGGAAGCCCCAGAGAAGATGGAACATTGTCTCTTGAATTAAGAGCTGAAGTTTGTGAGTATAGATAAAAGGAATATTGTATATGCTCTAAAATCTAAAGATTTAATGTCTTGGGTGTTTTTTGTTTTTTTTTTCTTTTTTCTTTTGGCAGCTGGCTGGTATGGGGAACTGAACCCTGGACCTTGGTGTTTTGAGGCCATGCTCTAACCAACTGAGCTAACTGGCCAGCTCCATGATGTCCTAATTTTAATGTAATTTTCCTACTTAAAACTTCCAACTTTGATGTTCTGGAAAATACAAAGCAATCTCACTGTACGTCAGCTGAAAATATAATAAACTTTGGGGAGAAAAGTAAGGACTTAATTATACATTAAAAATTTTAAAATTCTCATATAACAGTATAACCTAAAATAGAATTCTATATTTCAGTTATGTTTTTCTGGCTAGCTGATCTTACATTCTATTTAGTGCCAAATAAGTGCCCAGTGAGAAGTTTATACAATAAATTCAGGAAAATCTAAGGAGACATATCTAACCACGCTTGCAAACGGAAAGATGTGGCTGACTAAAGAGGAGGTAAAAATGGAAAATCAGCAGGCTATTTGTCAAGAAAGTCCTGAACTTCTGTAGTGGGAAATTTTCTCCTAATTTTAAGTGGGTCAACTCCCTCAGATAATTGGCATTTTGTTGGGCAGATGGGGAAGAGTAAGCTTAAGAGTCAAAAAGTACTCATAGGGTACCCCAGTGAGGATTTGGGGATGGGTACTAAAGGGAGAGCAAGAATGCCTGGGAGGTAAAAGAGGGTACTTGGGCAGAAAGGAGTAGAGATGGTTACCAAAATCCACTTTTTTGCTTGGGGTTGTCCCTGCTTTCTCTCTGGAACTATATGCAAAGAGCTTGTTTATGGGGGATTAGGGGGACAGCCTGCTTTATCACCCCACTTTGGGAAAACTGAGGTAGAGGTGGAAGACTAGCCATTTTTACTAACTGTACCATGGCCTACTCACAAAGGGTTCCAATTCTCTGGAATGCTGAGATGCCCTCTCCAGTGTGTTCTGAGCTTTGTTTCACTTGAGAAACTTCCTTCATAGTCACTTACCTTGAAATCCTGTGCATTGTTTTTGCATCTTGACTATTTTATTAAAATTGCTCTCTTGGCTATTAACAGCAACTCCTTTCCAAAACCAATGTGCTTTTCTTAGCCTCTTTATCTTTCTTGGTCTACATATGCTTCCTTAAAACTATCTTTATGTGACATCACATGTTTTTCTGGGCTTCTGTATTTTTACTTAGGATTAAAAAAACTTTTTAAAAATCATAATGCAAGTATAAAAAATAAACTTCCCTTTCACACCATCTCTTTCTTGCTCTATAAAGTTAATGACTGAGTTAACAATCCGGTATAGATCCTCTCTAAAACGTTAAAAAATCCTTTTACAAAATAATTTTACTTAGGAAGGATTAAAAAAACTTTTTAAAAATCATAATGCAAGTATAAAAAATAAACTTCCCTTTCACACCATCTCTTTCTTGCTCTATAAAGTTAATGACTGAGTTAACAATCCGGTATAGATCCTCTCTAAAACGTTAAAAAATCCTTTTACAAAATAATTTTTAAAAATTAAAAAAGATAACATATTGTTTTGTGTCTTTTTTCATTGCCAATATCTTACAACTCTTTCCATGTTGATTAATGCATGTAGATCTGCATTTCCACCACTGATAAATGCAGGATAATTTATTTAGCCATTCTTCTACTGATGGATACTCGTTTCTTTGTAGTTATTTACAAGTGCAAAGTGTTGCAATGACTATCATAATACAAACATCTGAGCAACCAGATAGTTGCTGGTTCGTGGGTAATACACATTAAAAATTTTGACAGGGTTAGGGTTGTCAGAGTTATGCTAGTTTCATAGTTCGGAAGCACTCCATCCTTCTCTACGCCTTGTTCCTGGTGACTCTTGTCAGGGATAGGCTACTTTAGGATATTCTTGTATGTTTATCAATTTATTAAGGTTTTCTAACTTTTGAACCGATTTTATGAAATTTATATTTTCCTATAAAATTGTGCAAGACAATTTTCAAGATTATTAGTAGAAAATTACACAAAATATTCACTTCTAATTTCTGAAGTCTCCATGTCATATTTGTAATATGTTCCCTTTTTTCCCAATACTGTTCTCTTTTTCTTCCTTAGATTTGCTAACAGTATCTATTTATTGTGTTTTTCAAATTCCACCTATTATTATCAGTCTTATTTTCTATTTCATTAATTTCTCCTTTTATTTTAATTCCTTTTAAATTTATTTTGGGAACTTTTCTGCTACTTGTTTCTCTGTTCACTTTTCTGATCCTTCCTGCCATGTGTATATCTTTAAGGATTTGTCATATGCTACCTCATTCCCTTATTGAGTTTATCCACTCCTTACAGCAAAGCAAAAACTAAAGACTTTATCTAATTATTATTAAATATTTAAATATTACTGGAGTCAGTCATAATGGGTTCTAATCCCCCAACTCCTACTTATGTGATCTTGGTCAAATCTGAGCTGTTCACCTGTAAAAATAAAAACAACAATACAGATTAAGTTTGAAAATATTTGCAAATCACTTAGCATAGTAACTGGCCCACATAATAATGCAATACATGTTTGGCAGACAAAACGCCTCAGTTATCCCATTTCTAAAAATGAGGGAATTGGGATAACTAATCCCAAATTCCCTTCCAACAGTGAAAAACTTTATATTCAGCCAGAAAGCTCATCAACCTGACAAACGATCAACCCACCCACTCACCCACCCAACAGTTACTAAGCCTTTCCCTTGAATCAAATATTCTAGATCTCAGGAATGGCTTCTTCCAGAAGCTCAGAGTTCTTGGAATGTGAGGTGAGGATCAACTGTTAAATAGGTAATTACAACACCATGTGATATGTGATTTAATAAAGGCCGTGGAAATTCAATATCTTTGAGAAGCATGTGCAGCAAAATCACCTAGGTTGGAATCCCAGTTCAGGTATTTACTATTTATTATCTATGTACCCTCAGGCAATTAACTTTTGTGCCTTATTTTTCTATCTGTAAAAAGGAACACTAATACCTATTCTGGCAGGTTATAATAAGGACAAAAACAAGAAAATATCAAGTACTTAGTACAGTGCCAGACAGATCATATGAATTCAATAAATGGGAGTTATTAATATAACAAAAGGCTATGGAAATTCAAGAAAGGCAATCTACTGTATCTCAAGAGAGGAGAGAGGGTCAGTAGAATTTCGCAAATGTGTTCACAGAATAAAACTGGGCAGAGGGCAGGCTAGTTTCCTGGTAGAAGGAACAGCATATATAATGGCACAGAGCTATGAAAGAGTATGGTGTGTTTCCAGGACCCCAGTTCCCGAAAGTAGAAGATATGTATGGCAAGGCAATAAGGATGGAAAAAAACGACCTGAGAGGTATCAAGGTTAGTGATACCCCTGGAGGACAGAGAATTATTACTAATTTCTGCATTCTCGGCTGGTAGCACAAAATCTGACCCATATGTTTGCAACAAATAGTTAATGGAAGAATATGTGTTAAGCAACAGGGTTGAAGAGAAAAGATTTGGGCCAAACTCTTAAAAGGAAACATGTTACCGCGAAAGGAACCTAGGATTTGGGGTCAGAAGCCGTGGAGCAGTCTTTTGACTAATGGTCTCTGTTTTTATACTTGCTTTACAACTTACCTACTGTTCGGCCTCAGCAAATTACTGATATCTTGAGTCTGCTGACCTGTGAAATGGGAATAACACCTAACAAGTGGTTATCAAAGAACCTGCCACTAGAAAGCACTCAATAATGGCAGCGGCTGAAGCCGCTAACTTCTCCTTTAGGTCTTTTCCATACTTGTGAAATGACAGGATAAGAACAGATTCTCTTCCAACAAGCACTTAAAAAACATACTAGGTTTGCCAAGGACGAAAAGGCCCCGCCCGGCCCGCACCACACTGGTCACCTACGCAGACTGTGATCCTGGGGCCTCCACTTGGGTCGCTGAGAAATGGAGAACGTGATCGACGACAGACCGTTCCAGAAACAGGCCTAGATAGACTCGTGTGAGACCGAACAATTCCCATCGAAAACCGGTCCGTATCAGCGGCCGAGTTCTCTAGAGGAGAAGCCTTGAAAAAGGTGAAAGGAAGCCGGAAGAGACGTAAGGCCGTGAGGAACCGGAAATGACCGCAGCACGCCGGAAGTTTACTCGTTTCCAAGGCGATGGTTATACCACCGCTCTAGCCTCGCTGCTGGAGGGGACGCTGGAAAGCGACTTGGAGGAGAAGGTACAGGTCGACGGCGGCCGCCGCCACAGCGCCTCACGGGGAGTAGCAAACGAAGACGGCGGCCGCCGCATTAGCCACCACGTGTGGAGGATAAACGGCCGATACGGCCATGGTGGCGCCGAGTCAAGGGAAAGAGTTAGCGAGGACCAGGACTTCCGTTGCAGCGACGACGGAGAAAGAAAACATGAAGACGGTAACTGCCGCGCCAGGGTCTCCGCAAGAAGAATAAGTGAAGTCGTCAGCTTTTCCCGCAGCGACTCGAGAAGAGTCAGCGAAGACCTAGCCTACCACCGCAGTGTCTCTCGGGAGAGAATTAGGGGAGATGGTGGCTACCGTCACAGCCGCGGCTTCCGCAGCAGCGACGTGAATTTAAGTGAAGTTGGCAGCCACGAAACTAGTGACTCCTGGGGAACGGTCAGAGAAGACCGCGGCCTCCGCTTCAGTGGTACTTGGGGGGCAGGTAGTGAAATCCAGGGCCCCCGAACCAGCGACTCCGGGGAGAAAGTCAGTGACGACCGCAGCCGCCGCCTCAGTGGCTCTTGGGAGGGAGGGAGTGTCGATGGCCACAGCCTGAGTAGTTCTTGGGACGGTGTAAGTGAAGACCAAGGCTACGCGGCCAGTGACTCCTCCGAGGTGAGTGTCAGCGAAGACTCCAGCCGCCGCCTCAGTGGCTTGTGGGAGAGAAAAAGTGAAGACGAAGTTTCCCGCTGCAGGGTCCCCTGGGAGAAAGCAAAGGAGGACCGTGGCCCCTGTCCCAGTGACGACGACGAAGACGGCCGCTGCTGCTGCAGTAGCTCGTGGGTGAGATCAAGTGAAGACCGTCGCAGCAGCAGGGGCCTGGACTCAACTCCTTCCCAGAGTCGGAAGGGTTGCACCATGCCCGGGGTGGCCTCCACTTCCTCTAGGGAGACTGCAAACCCGTGTGAGTCAAACTATTTCGTTGGCCCGTATCTCTGCCACTTTCCTTTTTTTCACTTCATCCCGCTAATGCCTAAGCCTTTTCTGGCGTTTCCCTTTCCGTGTCGTCACACTTCTGTTTCCCCGTTCTTAATCTATTTTTAGTGGGTCCCAAAGCTGTTCAGCTGTCCCCCGTCCTCATTTCAGCTTTCCTCCCTTTTTTCATCTGCATTTTTTGAGACTTCTTGCCTAGATTGACATCAACTCTTGTTAAATCTTGTAAACCCTTTTAAGTTCTTACTTGACTTCTCTGCATCATTTGGCCCTGTGGAGATGACAAATTAATTTACCTAGTTTTCCTTCTTTCCACTGTATTCATTCTCCCTTTCCTTTGCTGACTCCTTTTCTTCCATCCTCTCATTAAATGTTGCTTTTTTCACTTGATGGTGCCATCACTGGTCCTCTTTTTCTTGTCATGTACCATGGCTTTAATCCTGCTAATGTCCCTCAAATCTATGTTTTTCATTCATCCATCCAGTAAACATGAGGGAGTCTTCTCAACACTTAACCCTTTTGTCGTCAGCACCACGCTCTACCAAATGAGCCAACCAGCCAGCCCCTGTATTATCTTTTAATTCTAGTTTTCCAAGAACTTTTTGAAATACCCTCCTATTTATTGGGTGCCTACTATGTGCTGTGTTTAAGGAAATATCGGTAAAGAAGACAGGCACATACCATACTTTCTTAGTGGTGAAGATAAATACTGAGCAAATAATGACTAAGGACAGTAGAGTGCATTGGTTCCAGTACAGGGTGAGGATGGGTGTCAGAAAAAGCTTTCTAATACTGAGACACACCTACCACTGAAACCTGAATTCCACATCTCCTCTCTGAGCTTCACACTTATATATATATTTCCCTTCTGGAAATCTTCTCTGGGTGCCTCAAGATCAACATGTCCAAAATGTAATTTGGTATCCGCACTTCTTCTCTGTGCTTCAGTGTTTGCTGTCTCAGTTAATGGTAGCACAGCACTAGGTGACTAAGTCAGACATCCCGAAGTTACCCTATTTCTCTTCCCTGTTTCACTCACTATATCCATCCAAGTTCAGTTCATCCTATTTCCATTAATATTTGTTGAATCTGTCTCCTTTTCTGTTCCCGCTGCCACTATCTTAGTCTCAGTCTTTCAGGCTATGGAGCTGTTTTCTTACATAGTCTCCCTGACTCTCTGGTCTTGCCTTTTTGCTCCCCAGTAAATACCCCTTACTGCAGCCAGCCATAGCAACTCAGCATTACAAATCTAATCATTGTAATTCTTCTGCTTAAAATTCCTCAGTGATTCTTCACTGTCTGCCCAAGTCTAAGTTTTTACAAGTTCCACCATAATCTGTCTCTTGTCTAGTTTTAGCCTCTTCTTCCACTTTATGCTTCCATGATAAGATTTTTTTTTAGTGGTTTCTTGACCACATCCTACTTTTCACACTGTCTAGGATGCCTTTCACTGCTCCCACTTTGCCTGGCATACTCCTGCTCATTCTTGGAGATTCATCTTAGATGTTACTTTCCCCGGGGAATCCTTTATGTTTCCCTTCCCTCCTACCCTAGATGAGTTAGAATTCATCTGTTCTTCCATAAGTTCTTATGAATATTTCTGTCATTGCTCTTACCCCATTATTGTATAATTTGTGTTTATATCTTCTCTACTAATCTGTGCGTTTCTTGAGGGTAGAGACCGTGTCTTTAACTTTTTATCATTATGGTAGACACCAAATTAATGATGAGTGGATGGATGAATGGATGAATGAATGAATTGGGGTGGAATATGGTAAGAAGAAGGCTGTAAAATTAGATGGAGTCACATTATGAGAGAGTATAGACTGTCATAATAAGAGTTTGGAATTTGTTTTGCGGACTAGCAGTGGCCAACCAATAGCAGTTTGGAACAGGATTATGATGCAATATAGGGCATGAAGCATTCCTGCATAAGATGAATTAGAGTGTCCCTGTACAAAATGGATCAGTGTAGAACACCATTTGTAGGTCTTGCAGTACTGAAATAAAGGAGAAGAATAAAGGTGTGACCTAAGGAATGAACATCATTAAACATTTATTAAGTGTTATGGATCAGTGTAGAACACCATTTGTAGGTCTTGCAGTACTGAAATAAAGGAGAAGAATAAACGTGTGACCTAAGGAATGAACATCATTAAACATTTATTAAGTGTTTGTGTGTGTGTGTGTGCCTTTCTTGCTTACTTCTCCATATGCATATATCTTAATTTTTTCTCAAAATCTTGCTCAAATGTTTCCTCCTCCTCTGTGATGTCTTTGATTTCTCCTTCTTAATTTTATCTATACTGTCTGAGGTCGTTGCTGTGGGGTTTTTGTTTTCATTGTATCTATCCAAATAGATTTTAAAGTGTTGATGGAAGGAAAATGTGTTAAAACCATATCTGTTTTACATTGTGTTATAATAACTGGCACATGGTAGATGCTTAGAAAGGATTTTAGGGTACATGTATAGCATTTTGTTAAAGGCTGGTGTAAGATATGATTCTAGACCTTTAAAAATTAACAGTCTGATTGTGGGCGTAGGATATATACATAGATAAATGTAGTATAAGTTTGCATAGATCATTGGCCAGAAGTGTTGGTGAGTTGTTCTCAAAACAACCTGAGGTCAGTAATCATGCCTTTTTTTGGTTTGTCTTATTTAGGGAGTGCTCCAGTTGAACTCTTTACTCCTTCTTTCTTCTCCAATAACGGTCTGTTTATGTTTAGGTACCTTTATTGCCTCTAGTTTATAATATGCATTAAAATATTTCTTAGTATGGTAATTTTGACAATGCACTCTTGATGTTTGGTACATTAAATTATTTAATATAAAACATTAGAGTGTATGAACTAAAAACTGTGACCTGTCATTCCTTTCTTAGTATAAGACATATGGATTAGAAAGATAAGAAAAATGTTAATAAAATATATCTGCATATGTGAGATAAGGCTCTGGTAAAGTCTTTTTCACTGGGGTGTAGAACACTGGACATATTTCAGAACGTTTGTATTCCCCCTTCCCCTTGCCAAAGACGTGAGGTCATATTTCTTGGCTTTTCATAGTGATAATGTGGTGGGGTTTCTAGAGGCAAAAAATCTATGAAAGTGTAGGGGTTCCCCAGGACTGTGACCCCAGCTATTTCTTATTCTTAGGCTAGTCCATACACAGCCCCAGGCAATTCATTAAAATGATCATGTAAGTGCTTCCACCAGTTTATGGCTCCAGCAGCTTCTGCTCCAGGTAAGCTGAACTCGACTATGTTTCTCTGTATTTGCCTGTCCCTATAGATTTGGGGTGGCCTCAGCTCTCTAATGGGTCCAAGAAAAGTTGATTTTTGGTTTATTCAGTTTTTTCATAAAAGAACGGGAGTGTCAATCTCCATGCTCTTTATGTGTCAGAGCTGACACTTGAAGTCTGATAAAGACCTTAATCACAAACAACTTTGTAGAAAAGTATTTGGCAAGCCAAAGTGATTTTGTGCTTTCTGTTGAATCATTGCTTTAGGCCTTTTTTTTCATTGTTCTGTAATATATTTTAAGAAATTTGATTTTTCAATAGGTGCCGGGAAGAAGGTGCATTTTGGTAGCATACATGATGCAGTACGAGCTGGAGATGTAAAGCAGCTTTCAGAAATAGTGGAACGTGGAGCCAGCATTAATGAAGTTGATGTTCTCCATAAATTTACACCTTTACATTGGGCAGCACACTCTGGAAGTTTGGAGGTAAGAAGATATACATATTATTAAACTGAGGTAAGTTTACATTGATAGCAATTTTGTAAATTTAGTGAACAGAGCTGAGGTGTTCTGCTAGGTACTACAAATGTTTTTCTTTTCAATTCAGTCTAACATTTGAGTGTTCCACTTCACTTAGGTTTTACAACAAATTATCCCCAAACTTAGTGTCATAAAATAACCATTTATTTATGCTCATGAGTGAACCAGGAATTTGGATCCCAGGCACAACTGTCTCTGCTCCATTAAGTCTGGTCTTCAGCTGGAAGTTTCAAAAGCTGGGACTGGAATCTTTTGAAGGCTTATTCACTCAGATGTCTGGTTGTTGATGCTAGCTATGGACTGGGCACCTTAATTCCTTTTCATGTCAGCCTTTTTGTGAGGTCTCTTCACCCGGGCTAGTTTTTGCTTCCTCATAATATGGTGTCTGGGTTCAAACATAGAGGATAACTTATAGAGGTTAACATAATGAATACTTATCCTAACATTTTTGCTATGGTTGCTTCAGATTTTTAGAAAAGAAATTCAATATTGCCCATACATTTGAAGTCCCTGAGCACCCCTCTCAGTTGCCATTCCTCTCCTTTCAACTCCAGCGATAGCTATTACCCTTACCTTTATTTTGGTGTTTATTATTCCCATCTATGTTTTACACTATTAATACACAAAATTATGTAATTGTTTTGAGTGAAATTATACTTTATATAAATGACATCACATTATATATATCATTCTACAGTTTGTTTTTTTTTGTTTGGCAATATGCTTTTGAGTTTTAACCATGTGGTTACATGTGTGGACTCTAATTCATTTCTTTCAGCCATGTTGTAATAGTTTATTCTTAGAATGATATCAGAATATATCCATTTTTCTTTTTTTGTTGGGGTTTTTTTTTTTTTTTTTTTTTTTTTGGTGGCTGGCCAGTACAGGGATCTGAATCTTTTACCTCGGTGTACATTTTCCTATTGAAGTATATTTAATTGTTTCAATTTTAACTGGTACAGACAATGCTTAAGTGAATATTTTTATGCAAGTCTTCTTATTTTTGGACTGTGTACAAAACTGGAATTTTTCTCATTATTCAAGGTTGTGTGTGCGGGGCTTATTTTTAGTTACAACATTTCCCCAGCCTGTAAGCCATAGTAGGTCATTCTCTTTTTCACCCCTGCCACACAAACACAGGCTACTTTCTACAAATATGGCTGTTTTCTGTGATTTCTCCTTTGTTGTTGAACTTCTCTGCTTCTTGTAACTAAATCTGGTCTGGAGAATCTCTATCAGTTTGTGTCTCTATCACTTGAATTGTTGTGAAGAAGGGAGTTTTGCTTTGACCTGTCAGAGGATTCTTCTCACTTGGGAAAAAAGTACCTTGATGGTTTTTTGTGAGCTTATAGCCCAGGGTAGGTATCTCTCTGCTGTTTCCTCCCACATCCTTGTTCAATCTGCAGCTTTATCATCTGTTTTGTGGTTGGGTTACAGATGTCTTCTAATTTCATCAAAGTTGGAGTTTTCTTTTTGTTTTTCTTGGTCTTTGTTTTTGGGTAATTTTGGAGAGAAGGGGAAAAATACTGATTTTACTCTGCCATATTCAAAGAGGACATCTTTATATACCGTTTATTTCATCTCTTTCCTGGTACCCTTTCAGCATCTCTGATTACTCTCACTTAGTCTTCTTTGGTTAACTTACCCTCCCTACTCTGTATATATGTAGGTATTCTTTACACTTCTGCCATTGGCCTTCTCTTTCCTACTTTATACTCTCTCTCCAGGCAGTCTTTTATACTTCTTTGGCTTTATCACTTCTACGTAATTCATTTATTTGCTTTCTCTCCTGACTTTTGGATTATGTATCAGATGCTTAATCAATAGCTTATGCATATCTGACTGGCATCTCAAATTCAATTGGTCTGAAACTAAAACCATTGTTCTTTTCCCTCCCTTTCTTAGCTTTCCAGGGTAATAGCCTTTGAATTATTATTGAGTTGTCTCAGTGTTTCAGAGAAGCAAAACACATTATCAACATATGTCTAGGTGAAGGTGCACTTTATGATGCACATTGATGCAGTGAGAACTGGTCACTACATCAGTTTGTTCTGTTCCATCTTTGTCTCCCGAATTTGTCCTCTTCATCCTCATAGCCATTGCCTTACATATAATTGATTTTCTTCTTTTCTTGTCTCATCCACCTCTACTCTATATCCTATATACAAAGTTTTCTCTGTAAAACTAAAATCTGATATTACTTAAAACCCTGTAGTGATTCTCTGTCTGCTGTAGGATAAAGTTCAAACTATTTAACACGGTACAACTTATCTCTCCAACCTCATCTCCCATCAACTCGTTTTATTTATTGGAGTACTAGTAACTATTATCTTTTCCCAAACTAGTCTATTATTTCGTACTGTTCTCACCTCTTCCTGCTGATTACCTGGTTGAAGCCCAGGTCAGGAAGCACCAACTTGTTAAAGCCTTCTGTGTATTCCCCCTCAGTATCCCTCAACTAGCTACTTAGTGTTACCCCTAAATCTTACACATTTTAAAAATTGTATTGCTCGTTGAATTGTATTCTCTATTATATTTTGAGTTCTTTGAAGTTACCATTTGGATCTTATTCATCTTTTTTACATAACATCTAGCATGGATGTTAGTATCTGGCATATTGGGTCACACTGTAGTTTCTTGATAAATGTTTGTTATATTGCTAAATTTGTTGAATTAAATTTATATTTATATTTTAGTGTCTAGCATACTGCATAGCAGATGTTCAAGAAATGTTGTGGAATTTTTAATGAAAATAACTATTAACCAAAAGATTTTAGTGCCTTTATTTCTGCTTAAAGATCATCTCTTAAATCTCTCCTTGAGTACTGCATTGACACTTACATTTTGTTACCCTTTCTGAAATTTGTTAAGACTTGTGATACTTACATGTTAGTAGTATAAAATAATCACTATATTAGCAATTGGTGAAAGCTATACTTAATTAGTCTTTATTTTTTCTTCTGTCAGATGATATCTGCTATTGAGCCCCTTCTAGTGAACTTTTCATTACAGATATAACTTTCAATTCCAGAATTTCCATTTGGTTCTTTTATAATTTCTGTCTTTACCTATATTTTTCTGTGATGAGTCATTGTCATCATACTTTCCTTCAATTCTTTAAACATAGTTTTTTTTAATTCTCTGAACATATTTATAACAGCTGCCCTGAAGTCTTGCTAAATCTAATACCTGGGCCCCCTCAGGGACAGTTTCTGTTCAGAGCCTTTTTTCATGTGTGTGGGTTACACATTCTTGTTTTCTTTGTATGACTTAGAAGTTTTTAGTTTGACCTGACATTTTGAAAACTGGGCATTTTAGATAATATATCGTAGCAACTCTGGATTCTGATCCTTCTCCCCCATCCCCTGCCCAGGGGTGGTTGTTACTGTTTGTTTGTTTTTGTTTCTGTTTTTACAGCTGGCCAGTATGGGAGATCCAAATCCTTGGTCTGGGTACTACATCATGGTCTAACAAACTGAGTTAACCGACCAGCCCTTTTTGTTTTTTTTAGTGACTTGTCTGGACTAATTGTGTGAAGTCTGTTTCTCCCACAGTGTGTGGTTGCTGATGTTTGCTCGGCTTCTTCTTCTTCTTGTTTTTAATTGTTGTGTTTTTCTTTAAGCCTGACTTTCTAGAGGATCACTTCTGGGTCAGTATAGTTTACTGGTCAGCTAGTGATTGGTCAGAGGATGTGCTAAAATACTTCGAGCCAGTAAAGATTTCATATTTTACTGATGGGTCTGTGTGTGTCTTGAGGAATGTTTTCAAAGCAATTTACAAGTCAGCTCAACTTTTTTTTTTTTTTAATGTGTTTGCAAGGCCTTGTGGTTAGCCAGGGATGACTAGCCAATTTAGGCCCGCTTCAGTCTTTCCTGAGTGTGAGCAGTCTTGTACATGCATACAACTTTTTAGATTACAAAGGATAAATGGAATCTTAGGAAGACCCACTTGGCTGTCTCATTTTTTAGATTTCCCTATTAATTTTTTGGGTGGCCTTTAGTTTTATTGCTTGCTCTAACCAGTATCATGACATCAGGCTAGCTCTGATGTTGCTTTTCCCAGATTGTTCGCCATGAGATCAGAATTGTTTTTGACAATGTACCTGGGCATGGAATTTTTCATGTTCAGTTCCAAATAAAGTTACTCCTACTAGCAGGGCAATGGAGCTGTCCACCCTAGTAGGACTTCTTTATTCTTTATGGAGCTGGGGATAGAGGATAATTGTAGACCCAGGCTAAGAACACCACAGAGTCTCCCTGTTCTTACTGAGATTCAGTAGATTTTCTTGAATAAATGCCTCACATTTTATTTATGCCTTTGGTCAATTTCTAGAGTCTTTAAATGTTTGTTTTTGACAATTTTGTCTAGCTTGATCATTGGTTCTTGTGGAGGATTTGCCAGGTTCCTCACTTAGCCATTTCTGATGATTGGCCAGTTGATTTTTTTTTGACAAAAATGCAAATGTAATTCAGTGGAGAACAGATAGTATTTTCATTAAATGGTGCTGGCACAATTGGACATTTATATGTAAGAAAATGAACCTTGACCCATATCTGGCACCATATGTAAAAATTTATTCAAAACAGGTAATAGATAAATGTAAATCTTAGACTTATAAAACTTCTAGAAGAAAACATAGGATAAAGTCTTTGCAAATCATATTCCTGACTAAAAACGCGTAGCCAGATTGTATAAGGAACTTTCAGAACTCAACAGTAAGAAAAAAAAAATTTTAATGGGTAAAAGATTTCAATAGACACTTTCTCAAAGAGGACATATGGATGACAGATAAGCATACGAAAAGATGTTCAACATCATTAGCTGTTAGGGAAATGCAAATTTATTTATTTGTTTTGTTTTTTGTTTTTGGCAGCTGGCCAGTACTGGGAACCAAACCCTTGACCTTGGTGTTACAAGGGTGTGCTCTAGGGAAATGCAAATTTAAACCACAAGATGCCACTACACACCTATAAAAATGGCAACAACCTCCCAACCACCCAAAATAAAAAGAAGTGACTATATCAAGTGTTGACAGGGACATGGAGAAACTGAAACTCTCATGCGTTGTTGGTGGGAATGTAAAATGGTATAACCACTTTGCAAAACAGTGGGGCAGATTTTTTTTTTTTTTGCACTGACTAGTACACGGATCCGAAGGTGGTTTTTTTATAAAGTTAACCATATACTTATTTTATGTCCTAACAAAACCTCTTCTACATATTTACCCTATATAGGATCCGAACCCGTGGCCTTGGTGTTATCAGCACCGCACTCTACCGAGTGAGCCACGGGCCGGCCCCGAAGGTGGTTTTTTTATAAAGTTAACCATATACTTATTTTATGTCCTAACAAAACCTCTTCTACATATTTATCCAAGAGAAATGCAAAGTGAGTATATGAATGTTTACAGTGGCTTTATTCTCTAGTACCTGAACAATGAGTGGTAAGCACTAGCACATATTAGTCTCTCTGTAAATATTCAGTGAATAAATAAATGACTTACTGTGATTATTAGTGAGGTTGACCTTTTAAAATAAATATCTTATTGGTCATTAATCTCTGATAGGAAAACATTACCTAAATGATAAGCCTTTTCAACAAATGATATGGCTGTGACCAATGTGAGAATGTAACCCAATAATACAATCAATTCTTTTAAAAAGAAAGAGGCTTCTTGGAGGTAGAATCTACGAACTTGAACTGAAGACAGTACCCCATATGTAGCACAGACCTCCAAGCCAATCTGTATTATATTGAGACTTAGGGTAATTTTTAAAAATCTTAAGATGCATTTGATGTCCTTCCTCTTTTTTCTTGTTTAATAAGCCATTTTTTTAGAATATACGATTGGAATAAGAATGTTTGCTCTGGCACAAAAGCTCCTGGAACCACTGAAAAATCTGTGGTAGAGATTGCAAACAGGCAGCCTTTGATTGAATTTGGGACATTGGTATGTTTTGTTTGGCTTGCACAGTGTTGGTCAAACAGAATATTTAACAACATTGGATCAGCATTTCACTTACAGAAGCAACTGATTGTAAATGAATAGTGTTACACCTTCTAGACAAGGAATGTGGTGTCCAGTTTGCCACAGTTTTCACTACTTCGTATCATTTACCCAACAATTAGGCCAACTGTTGGCTACCATGTTGTTGTGCTTGTGCTTTTGTTTTTCTTACACCTTGTTCCCTCATTCACTTATGATGCTTCTCAGGCTACAGTGGAAATTTCATACTAATAGGCTAAATTTAAGAGATATACAGAAAAAACTATTTTAAAAGATAAAAATTTTTTAAAATGTTAAAAACATCTACCTTATCAC
Organism: Galeopterus variegatus; assembly: GCF_000696425.1. NCBI lineage: Eukaryota > Metazoa > Chordata > Mammalia > Dermoptera > Cynocephalidae > Galeopterus > Galeopterus variegatus. Next base: position 177,114 of record NW_007726500.1, on the reverse strand, counting down.
TTGTTAACACAGTTATTTTCTTAACTTAGTGTCTTCATTGGCTGCTTTGGCATGGAGCTGATATCACACAAGTAACTACGAGAGGTTGGACAGCAGCTCACATAGCTGCAATCCGGGGTCAGGATGCTTGTATGCAGGTAATAATAACTTTGGTTTCTTTTTATTAATTCAGTGAATTCAGTTATTTTAGCATAGTTTTGTTGGTCTATTATTTTAATTATTTGATCTAATAGATTTAGGTATATTTCCTAAACAAGAACTTAACTGGATTCCATGACTCAGATAATTTGATATCAACTATCCACTTAAATAAGTGGTATGAAACCAGAGATCCTTTTGTCTCTGAAGTAATTGGCTGTCTGTTCGGATGGTTTTGAGAGATGTCAGAGACATGCCCAGATTATCTCCTTTATAGCTTGCTGCTATGGTTTGGATATTTGTATCCCCTCAAAATAAATATGTTGAAATCTTAACCCCTCCATGGTGATGATATTGGGAGTGGGACCTTTTGGGAGGTGATTAGTGCCCTTATAAAAGAGGCCTCAAAGAGCTAGCTAGCTCCTTTCACCATATAAGGATGTATGAGAAGGCACCATCTGTGAGGACCAGGTCCTTCCAAGAAACAGAATCTGCCAGCACCTTGAGCTTGTACTTCCCGGACTCCAGAACTGTGAGAAATAAATTTCTGTTGTTTTTAAGCTACCCAGTTTATGGTGTTTTGTCATAGTAGCCCTAACAGACTAAGAACTTGTCATGCCTAAAATTCACTACTAAATGAATTTCCTGGCCAGGGCAACACATTAATACTTGGCAGAATCTGGTTTGTTAGAATAATTAGATTTAATCAGTGTACTGAAATAGACTGGAATTTGGAGGAATACAGAATCATATAAGCAAATAGTCCCTGCCTGTAAGAAGCCTGAGATTCTGTTTGAAGTGACAGGAACTCAGTGAGTTACAAAACAATACAAAGCAAAGTCTATGATTAAGATTCTAATGAAAAGTATAGGTGAGAAGAATTGTAGAACTTAGGAAGAGGTAGAGGAATCATAAAAGGAGAAAATAAAACATCAGCCAAGGCTTTTAAGAATGGATTGATTTTAAAGAGTTAAGTAGTGAGGAAGCATTGTAGGCAAGGAATATGTGAAGAGCAAATCAAAATAATGATTATCATCTACTGGACATTTATTATGTGTCAATCACAGTCTCTCATGTATCATCTCATTTAACACAGCAGTTCTATGGTTACCCTTTTTATAGATTAGGAAACAGATTCAGAGTGTTAAGTACCTTGCCTAAGCAAGTGACAGAGACAGGATTTGAACCTAGACTTGTCCTATTAACCTCTGTGCTATACTTCTATGTAAAGGCCCTGAACTGGAAAATGGAGATGTGTTCAGGGAATATATCATTATATGAGTTTGACTGAGTATAGATGGTTGGTGGTGTGGATTGTTATGAACTAAGTTTGGATAGGCCAGATTTGTTAAAATGTCTTAGAAGTAGAATAAAGATTTTGGGTTCATCTGTAGGAAAGGGAGTATATATGTTTGTATGTACACATACATATACATTCACATAGAGATTAACAGGGAAAGAGGTAATGAAAGCAGTATTTAAGGAAATTTTTCTGGCAACGTGTGTCCAGGATTACCAGAAATGAAGAGACAGTTTAAAGGTAAGAAGACCAGTTAGAGATTTTTGTTGTTATCACTAACCAGAGAGGATAAAATCAGGTGGTGGCAGAGGGAAAGAAAGAAAATTAGTCAAGATGTCTTGCAAAACAGGCATTGACAGCATATAATGAGAATTTAAAGGTTTCAGTTAGAATGACTAATTATGATACAATGGATAGGGAAATCTGGAAGGCAGAGAAGATTTGGAGGGAAAGATGTTGACTTCAATTTGGCACATGTTGAGTTTAAGGTACCTCTGGGTCATTCAGGTAGAGAAGGTCCAGGAAGTTGAAAAGAGTGCTGAAGACAAAGATTTCAGGAATAATTAAGTATAGAGAAGAGTTTAGAGTGTTGAAGACTGAATGTTGAAGAATGTTAGTAGTAGGTATGGGAGGAAACAGACATGAGTAAAGATTTCAGAGAAGGGAGATCAGAAAGATAGGAGAGCCAGGATCAATTATGGCTGTGGAAGTGAGCTAAGAACTTTATTTTAAGAAGGTAGGCAGAATGTCAGTTACAGGATAAAACTAAGGGGACTAGTACTCCCTATAGGGGGAGGTTGGCTGTATTTTTATGCAGTAATAGGGATGGCAACCAGTTTGCAGGTGGATTTGAAGTTGAAGCATCAAGGTATTAATTTGAGAAACTAGGCAATGAGAGGAAGGAGAAAATACAGTGTAGTTGCTTCTTGACTTATGATGGGGTTATGTCCTGATAAATCCATCTTAAGTTGAAAATATTGGCAGAAATGTGTTTAATACACCTAACCTACTGAACATCATAGCTTAGCCTAGCATGTCTTGAATATGCTCAGAACACTTACATTAGCCTAAAGTTGGACAAAATTATCTAACACAAAGCCGATTTTATAATAAAGTGTTAAATATCTTACGTAATTTACTGGATACTGTACAAAAAATGAAAAAGAGAGTGGTTATATAATACTTGAAATATGGTTTCTACTGAAGGAGTAGAAACCATATTTCACACCATTGTAAAGTGGAAAAATTGTAGGTCCAACCATTGTAAAGTTACTACTGTCTTGTAACTTTAAGGGACATCAGGATCAAATGAATTAGTTAAAGTCACTTCCTCTCCCTTGATTTTCCTTCTCTTCCTCAAAGTGATCTCTCTTATCTGAGAGCTTTTGTGGTGCTTTTTTATTACTATACTATATAGTTGTTGCTTATGAAAGACCACTTTGTATAGTTGATTAATCATCTTCATCTCTACGTATGTCCTAATTCCCTAATTCCTCTCCCTTGATTTTCCTTCTCTTCCTCAAAGTGATCTCTCTTATCTGAGAGCTTTTGTAGTGCTTTTTTATTACTATACTATATAGTTGTTGCTTATGAAAGACCACTTTGTATAGTTGATTAATCATCTTCATCTCTATGTATGTCCTAATTCCCTAGGATGATAGGTCTTCATATTCTTCATGACTTTTAAAACACAGTAAGCACTCAATATATCGTTTATTATGATTATTGGCTAGTTAGTTAATGGGAATCGGACAATATCATGGAGATTATTCTTCCTAAAACTCTTAATAGAAATTATGGCTGAGTAAACCTAAATGTTTGCTGAGATACTGGTAAATGTAGACTGGTTAAAAAGAAAAAGAAAAAGGAAAAAAAAAAACCCCAAAATGAGGGGTTTTCCAGTTAGCTCAGTTAGTAAGAGCGTGGCATTGACATCACCAAGGTCCAGGGTTTGATCCCTGTACCACCCAGTCACTAAAAAAAAAAAGGCTGATGGAGAAAAAAACTAATAATTTTTTTTAGAGCAGTTTTAGATTCAGCAAAATGGAGCGGAAGATACAGAGATTGCCATTTACCCTGTCTCCACACATGCACAGCATCCTTAGTTATCCACATACTCCACTGGGATGGTACATTTGTTACATCATTTGATGAACCTACATTGACACATCATAATCACCCAAAGTCCATAGTATACATTAGAGTTTACTCTTGGTGTTGTATATTCTATGGGTTTGAACAAATGTATAACGACATGTGTCTACCATTATAGTTTCACTACCCTAATCCTCTGTGTTCCACCTATTCATCCTTCCCTTTCCCTCTCATGGCTGGCAACCACTAATCTGTTTACTGTCTCCATAGGTTTGCCTTTTCCAGAATGTCATGTAGTTGGAATCATACAGCATGTAGCCTTTTCAGACTGACTTCATTCACTCAGTAGTATGGCTTGACGCTCATTTCTTTTTAGTGCTGAATAATATTCTGTTTTCTGGATGTACTACAGTTTGTTTGTCCAGGCACCTAATGAAGTTGCTTCCAAGTTTTGGCAATTATGATTAAAGCTGCTGTAAACATCCATGTTTAGGTTTTTGTGTGGACATAAGTTTTCAGCTCCTTAGGGTAAATACCAAGGAGTGCAAGTGCAGGATTGTATGGTAAGATTATGTACAATTTTGTGAAAAACTGCCAAATTGTCTTCCAAAGTAGCTGTACCATTTTGCATTCACAACCAGCAATGAGTGAGAGTTTTTGTTGCCCACATCCTCGCCAATATTCAGTATTTTCAGCGTTCTGGATTTTGGCCATTCTAATAGATGCATGGTATTATCTTGTTTTAATTTACATTTCCCTGGTGACATTTAATGTGGAGCATCTTTTCATATACTTATTTGTTACCTGTATATCTTTGGTGAGGTGTCTGTTTAGGTCTTTGGCCCATTTTTAAATTGGGTTGCTTCTTTTTTTGTTGTTGAATTTTAAGTTATTTGTATGTTATGGACAACAGTCCCTTATCCGGTATGTCTTTTGCAAATGTATCTCGCAGTTTGTGAATTTTCTTTTTATTCTCTTGACAGTGTCTTTTGTAGTGCAGCAATTTTTAGTTTAATGAAGTCCAATTTATCATTTCTTTCTTTCATGGATTGTGCCTTTTGCTATAAAACCATTGCCAAACCCTAGGCCATTTGGATTTTCTCCTATGCTGTCTTCCAGGTGTTTTATTGTTTCATGTTTTGCATTTAGGTCTGTGGTCCATTTTAAATTAATTTTTGAAGGGTGGAAGGTCTGTATCTAGATTCTGTGTGTGTGTGTGTGTGTGTGTGTGTGATGTCTGGTTGTTCCAGCAACATTTATTGAAAAGACAGTCTTTTCTCTATTGCATTGCCTTTGCTCTTTTGTCAATGGTAAGTTAACTATATTTATGTACATCTATTTCTATGATCTCTGGTCAGTTCCATTGACCTATTTGTCTGTTCATTGGTCAGTACCACACTGTCTTGATTACTGTAGCTTTATTGTAAGACTTAAGTCTGGTAGTATTGATCATCCAATTTTGTTCTTCTTCAATACTGTGTTGGCTGTTCTGGATCTTTTTCCTCTTCATATAAACTTTAGAATTATCTTGTTGATGTTCACACAATAACTTTCTGGGATTTTGATTGGGACTAATAATTCTTTTAAACCAATTACTCTGTGTATTATATAGACGAGTGTGCTATGTATATGATACAACCCATTGATAGAAACTGGGCCAACTGCAAAGTCTGATGGAACCTCCTTAGATGCAGTTAGAAGCTTGATTTGGAGCTTAGACTAGTTACTTTAATGATTAATTCCTTTTATTGTGTTCAAAACCCAGCTAATAAAAGGGTCTGCTTTTGAAATAGAAGTTTAAATTTCAGTTTCATTAGCTTAGCTTAGCATTAAAGTATTTTAACTTCATGGTTATTAATCTGAGCTTGTGAAAATTGTGCCTTATAAATTGTATGTACATGCTTAAATCAGAATGTAAAATCAGGTATTATAAATGTTTTCTAGAAAATGTTGAAAAAGACTTTAAGCATTTTCTTAGGATTAGCTAAGAATTTCTCACAGTTTGCTTATAACATTTATGTAAGAACATATATAATAATTTAGCTATAAGTTAATAAATTGCTTGCCTTTAAAAAATCTGCATCTGCATTTATGCTTTAACATTCGTATTCATGCAGACTCATTCCTGTTTCTCTATTTTTAGGCCCTTATGATCAATAGAGCAAATATGACATCTCAAGATGATCGTGGATGCACACCTTTACACCTTGCTGCAACTCATGGACATTCTTTCACTTTACAAATACTGCTCCGAAGTGGAGTGGTGAGGACAATCATATAATGTGATAACGTGTAATCATATAGATGGAATAGCATTTGGTAGATTGGTTATCTCTTTCTGACTTTTTAAACCCCATATATGACTTTGGGAAAGTAAATTCACTTTAGCTTTTCCATCTTTAAACATGGGAGCAATAATTCAGACAAATCTTCCCCTATCTCTCAAAAAAACCTGTTTAGTAGTATACTGTACTTTAGAGGCTGTGAGTTCTTCATTCCAGTTCAGAGTTTAACTGGGAAGTTTCTGAATCTTCCAAACAAATTTTAACTAGGTGGCTGTAAATCTTTATGAATTTCTGTGTGTCTATGTATGTGTTTCTTTTGAAACTCTTACTTCTACACTAATTTAGAAAATGATTTATTTCTCCAGAAATTTTATTTATTGCAATATTTATTTTTAATATTACCCTGTGGTTGTAAAAAAAATAACTTTTTATAAAAAAAAGAACCACGTATATTGAAGACATTATGGTAATAGTTGGTGTTTCTATAGTTAGAGAAAAAGTGAAAAGCCTTTAAATATTTTTTCATTAACTTTTTGTTTATGTTCTCAATGATATGATTTGATTATTTAAATCCATCCCTTTCATTTTATTGGTCTGGAATCTGTGGCTAGTAAAATGACTAGTTAAGTTCCTTTTTAAAAACTATTTCATGTGACTGGATTTGTTCTTTTTAAAAAGTCTATTTTATACAGTTTTACTCGTATCTTATTAACTCATGTGTTCAAATCAGTAGCTGCAGTTAAGTTTTTCTATTATATTTGCGTTTGTCTCAGTTTTAAAAACAGCCTCCAATTCTCATTTACGGAATTAAGTGGCTAGTTTTAGGGTTTTCCTTGCAAAATGGAAAGAAAATGAGTCCTTGTGAATATTACTTCTAGGATCCCAGTGTGACTGATAAGAGAGAATGGAGACCTGTACATTATGCAGCTTTTCACGGGCGGCTTGGCTGTTTGCAACTTCTTATTAAATGGGGATGTGGCATAGAAGATGTGGACTACAATGGAAACCTTCCAGGTATTCAACAAAAAAAATTATTTTAATTTTTCATTAATGTAAACTTTTAAATGTTTGATCATGTTTAAGAAATTTAAATTCATCATTCTATTAGTTCCTCACAAAACTGAAGTAGTAAACATGTTGACATGAATATTTTTTATCTTATGCCTATGTTAGGTACTCAGGTGATTGGTTTTCTTTTTTTTCTGAAACCATATCAGCAAAAGAGAAATTAGCAAAATTAAATATAGATCTGCTCTTCCCACCAGATTTTTTTTCTTTATCTACAGTCTATTGTCCTTATTTTTTAACTTTGTACCTCTTGGCCCAACAGACAACTTTTTTATTTTTTAAACTAGTATATTTGAGTTAATTTGCTTCTGTAGTTGTCTAACCTGCAATAAGCTGGCCAGTTGAAACCTAGGCTCTAGACACCATATCTTCTTTAAGAAATGCCGTAGAAATTCAGAAGAGGGATAGATCAGTGAGGTTGGAATGAAAACGATATTTGAGTTATGTCTTAAAGGAATCTTAAGAAGCAAACACATGAAGGGGAAGTCCAGGCAGACTAATATGAACAGGTCTGATCAAATCACTTTGCTGTTTAGAATCTCCCTGGATTTTTGTGGAGCCTCTGACTCCTTAGTTTGGCATGCTGGACCTTCATAATTTGGCTCCTCCCTGGCCTCATCTTCTAGCCCTTTAAAAAGATCTGGGATCTTTTTGCTTCTTTCTGAAGTACATTATTTTAGTGTTCATTTAATGAAGGTCTGTTGGTCAATTTTTGTGTATCTGAAAATGAGTTAATTTTGCTCTCATTCTCTTTTTAGCTTCTTATTTTGTTCATTTAAAAATATTTTTTAAAAATTGAAAGTGTAGCATGTATACAGAAAAGTACCCAATTCAAATGTACAGATTATTGACTTTTCACAAATGAATACTTCTCTGTAACCATCATTCTGATCAAAAATAGACTGTTACTACCACCCAGAAGTCTTTCCAGTTGCTTATCCCCTTCAAAATTAATCACTAAATTCTAACATATAAATTCATTTTTTCACTTTTTGAACTCTGTGGAATAAAATAAGACATTGGTATTCTTTTGTGTCTGGCTTTCTTAGCTTTTCCCAACTGGTTGTATCAATTTACACACCCACTAGTTTCAGATGCTCCACTTTCTCATTAACACTTGATATTACTAGTTTTTTTAGTTTTAGTCATTCTGATGGTTTTATAGTAATATTTCATTGTGGTTTTAATTTATAATTTCCCTGATGAGTAAAGATGTTGAACATCATTTTGTGTGTTTAATGGCCATTTGGTCATTTTTTTGTGTGAATTACCAGTTCAAATCTTTTGCCTGTTTTTTATTGGGTCATCTATCTTTTTCTAATTGAATTGTAGGAATTTTTTATATATTCTAGATATAAGTTCTTTGTCAGTTACATGTGTTGCAAATATCTTTTCATGCAATTATCTTTTCCACTATATGGCTTGCTTTTTCATTTTTTTAAGTTATCTTTTGATTAATAGAAGTTTTAATTTTATTGTAATTCAGTTTAATAATCTCTTCCTTCATGGCTACTGCTTTCTGTATCCTGTTCAAAAAAAATCTTTCTGTACCCTATGGTCATGAAGACATTCCTTAATATTATCTTTTAGAAATTCTGTTGTTTTACCATTACATTTAGATACCCAAAGCAGCTGGAACTGACTTTTCTATGTGTAGTACAAGATAGGGGTCACTTTCATTTTTATGCTGTTTTTTGTCAAATATGCCTGATCCTTTTTAGTCTCTTGTATGCTCATTAAAAAAAATCTAACTTCTTTCTCTTATAACCATGTTTAGTATATTTTTTATAATATAATGTAGAAGTGTTAAGAATGTGGCCTCAGGACTGTACTGCTTGTGTTCAAACGTCTCTCAAAAAAATCATTAATTTGACATACATTTATTGACCACCTCCTATGTTTCAGTCCTGCTTGTAGGTGCTGGTGATCACAGCAAATAAAACAAAGTCCCTGCCTTCATGTGGTGGTGATGGGAGAGACAGACAATCATCAAAACAAATGAGCAAAATATATATTATATTAAGTAGGGATATGTGTTTGGATAAATACATAGTAGGAAAGAGTAGTAGAGAGTTATTAGAGAGGATGAAGTTTAAGTAGGGTGGTCAGGAAAGCCTTCACTGAGGAAGTGACAATAAGGTAAAGTCTTGTGGCTATCCTGGGGGAAGAACATTTCAGGAAGAGGTAACAAGTGTAAAGCTCCTGAGGCAGAAGTGTGCCTGGTGTGTTTGAGTAACAGCAAGTCAGTGTGGTCAAAACAGAAATGAGGGGGTGAATAATAGATGAGGAAGTACAGAGAGGTCACAGAAGCCTTTGGAGGGTTTGGAGCACAGAAGTGACATAATCTGACTTATGTTCAAGAGGATTGTTTTGATTATCATGTTCATAATAGACTGCAGTGAGGGCGTGGGGATGGCAAGGATAAAAATAGGGAGAGCAGGTAGGAGTCTAATGCAGTAATTTAGGCTACTATTTGGATTGGATAATGTAGAGACAGCAAATATAGTGAAAAATAATTGGGTTCTGTTTATATTTTGAAGCAGGCAATAGGATGTGCCAGTGGATTAAATGTGTGGAGTGACAGAAAGGGGAGTCAAGGATAGCTTCAAGGTTTTTGGCGTGAACAACATGGATAGGAGGGAGTGTCCATTAACTTGGATGGGGAAGACTAAGTGAGGAAAATATGCAAGGAGGATAAGGAGTTCAGTTTCTGATGTTGTAGTATATTGATTTATGTTTCCCCACAACTCCCTGAAGCTTGAATCGTGTTCCCCAAGTTCTGATGTTGTAGTATATTGATTTATGTTTCCCCACAACTCCCTGAAGCTTGAATCGTGTTCCCCCAGTTTTATGTATTAGAAACTTAGCTCCCACTGTGACTGTTAAGAGGGTAGGAAATCTTATTATGGTAATTGAAAGGTGGAACCTTGAAGAGGTGATTGGGTTGTAGGAACCTGCAGTAGTGAATTCATTAAAATGGTGGTCAGGGGTGTGGTTCTGAGGGCTTTAAAAGAAGAGGAGAGTCTGCCTTTTGCTGTCTCTCTCCTCTCTCTGCTTCCACCATCTTGAAATGTGAGACCCTTGGGTCACTGTTGCCACCACCAGATGGGCTTTGGACTTCCCAGCCTCAGAAACTATAAGCCTTAAATGTCATTTTTCTTTATAAATCACGCAGTTTCAGGTATTTTGTTATAAGCAACGTAAACAGACTAATACAGATGTGTTAAGTTAGAAATGTAAGCGTATATGATGAATAGGCAGTTAGAGGAGTCTTAAGTTTCAGGGGGAGTTGTTTGGTGGAAGGAGCAGCTGACCAAGGGTGGAGTGGTATGTGCCAGCAACTTACCTTCTGGACACTGGGGCTTCTTGTTTCTCTTGAGGTCTACTGGCCAGTTGGGCACTGCCGTGCTTCTCCACAAAGTTTGCACATAGATTTAGCTTATTTCCCAAATAGTCACTTCTTAAGAGATGTAAAGACTCTCTTAGTCTTTAAAATTATTGCCTCTAAGCTTGTTATACCCTCAGAACCATTCCTTTTTTTTTTTTTTTGCAGAAGGTTTGGGTTATGGCTGTCACTTAGTCTGGTCCCAATATACTTTCTTTAGGGATTCCTTAAAATTTCTTGTTTTGTACATGGCATTCTTGTTTGTTTCTTTAGTTCTTTGTGGCTTTAAAAAATATATTTCCTATTATTTTCAAGGATTTAGGGTAGAAATAGTGAGGTCAGTGTGTGTGCTTAGTCTGCAGTTTTGATCCAGTCTTCTTGTTCATAATGAAAATAATAAATTGTTATACAAAAGTGACAAAGGCATAGTGATAAAGTATCAGTTATATTTGCATAGTGACTTTTTGGTTTATTTCTTCCACTTTTTCCCCCAAATACTAAATTTTATTTATTTATTTATCTTACATCATAAGCATTTTCTGATGTAATTATAAGCTGCATAATTGGGATTTTACTCTTTAAGATAATTTTCTGGGGCCTGCTCTTTGGTGACCCTCATCTTGTCTCTCTGCACTCCCAGTAAGTGTAACCATTCAACCATTTAGTCTACTGCTTTGGCATGACTAGAAGGCTGACTGTGTAAAGAGATGAAGACTGGAAAAATGGGAAAGTCCCTGTCATATGGGGCAAAGATAGTCATTCTCTATAAGGATTAGAGCTAAAGTGTTATTTTTTTTTCAAGTTATTATAATTTCAATTTTAAAATTAAATTCTTTTTTTTCCCCTTACCTATAGTTCACTTAGCAGCCATGGAGGGCCACCTTCACTGTTTTAAGTTCTTACTCAGTAGAATGAGCAGTGCAACACAAGGTTTAAAAGCCTTCAATGATAATGGAGAAAATGTATTGGATCTGGCCCAGAGGTTCTTTAAGCAGAACATTTTACAGTTTATCCAGGGGACTAAGTATGAAGGAAATGATCCAGAAGATCAGGAAAGTAAGTAATTAACCTGAAATGTTTTAGCATATAATAATAAAAATAATAATAATAAGATGGTAATGATGATATAAATAGAATCAATGGAAGAGGAAAAGAAAGAAGTTATAAGGCAAATGTTATATTAAAATTTATTACATACTCTTGTCCACACATTCATCCAAATTCTTTATTATGAACTATTTTAGACAAATATATATAGAGATTAACATAATGAGCACTGTTTGTATCACTAAATTTAAGGATAAAATATAGAGTTGAAGTCTCTTGGGTCTTTTTCCCTAATGCCTTTACCTTTTCTTCCCCCTCAAGGGTAAACAATTGTTTTAGATTCATCATTCCATTCTATGGTTTTGTATTTTAGGTACATAATATATATTCATGAAAAATATATCACGTTATTTTATATATTTGTTAGGGTAAAAGGCTAAACTGCTACAACAAAGGATTCCTAAAATTCAGTGGCTTACATGATATAGAAGTTTATTTCTGTATATGACAGCTGGGGTTAGAAAGTGAATCTATTTCATATAGTCTTTCAGGAAACCGTTTTCTTCCAAGCTCTCACTAGTTGTTCCTAATCCAGCAGAGGGTGGGGAAGGAACAAGGGTGTAAGCCTAGGACCAGAGACTTCCAAGGTGGAAATTGCAGTCATCACTTTTGCTAACATTTCATTGGCAAGAGTTAGTCACAAGACCATAAATAGCTGCAAGGAAGCCCAGATAATTCCTTACCTAGCTGGGAAGCCTCATTCCAGCTGCATCTCTATTGCTGTTGAAGGTCAGGAATTTTGGTGGGCTACTGGCAGTCTTTGAAACTTCTTTTAAAACTTAATAAAAACGGCATAAAAAGTACATATCCTTCTGTGACTTGCTTTGTTCACAAAATATTATTATTTTGAGATTATTAGGTTAATAGATGTACCTATATTGCTTGTTTGTTTTGTTTATTTAATTCTGTTCTTCTAAAACCGTTATTTATCTCTTCTCCATTTGACATTTAGGTTTCTTACAATTTTTCACCATTACAATCGATGTGGTAATGGATATTTTTGTACATGTCTCCTTATGTACAAGAGTTTCTTTAGAGAAGTACTTTCCAATCTTTTTCACACATAGCCACATAGAAAATGGTAATATTTTATGGCACACTAGGATCATTGGATGAACTTCTTAAGGTTCTCCCTGTCTTCTCTGAAGATCAGAGTTAAGAGCTCTGCTATACTTCTAACCAAGGGCACTGGTAAATAGTTGGGAAACTCTACTCTTAAGTTTTGGTTTTGGTTGGGGGGGTACGTCTGTCTTCAATATAAAAGATATTGCTACATTCTTCATCAAAGTAGTTGTAGAAATTAACACTCCCATCAGCAATGTTTGGTGAGGATTTAAATAAACACAGTATTCCATATGGGTAGACTCTCAAACTTTTACTAATAGGCTATGTGTGAAAAGGTCTAATTTGTGTTTTGATATGCACATTTTCTTGATTACTAATGAGGTGGAACATCTTTTCATAAATTTATTGAATATTCCAGTTTCCTATTAATTGCCTGCCCCTTTTAAAAATTGTGTTCTTTATGCACATTTTCTTGATTACTAATGAGGTGGAACATCTTTTCATAAATTTATTGAATATTCTAGTTTCCTATTAATTGCCTGCCCCTTTTAAAAATTGTGTTCTTTAAGGGCCAGCCCATGGCTCACTTGGGAGAGCTTGGTGCTGACAACACCAAGTCGAGGGATAAGATCCCCTTACCAGTCATCTTTTCCCTATATAGGGATGGCCGGTTAGCTCACTTGGGAGAGCTTGGTGCTGACAACACCAAGTCGAGGGATAAGATCCCCTTACCAGTCATCTTTAAAAAAAAAAAAAATTGTGTTTTTTGTCTTTTTCTTAATAATTTATCTGAGTTCTCTATATATTCTTTTTTATTTTAATTTTTTTACTCTGTATATATTCTTGATACCAGTCATTTATGGATTTTTATCTGATACCAATATTCTCTCTCGCATGTGGCTTGTTTTTTCACTTTAATTATGGTACCCTCTAAAAAAACAGCTTTAGAGGATATACTAGAGGATAGTTTATTTAATCTGAATTAAAGTATGCAATCTGATGAATTTTGACATATGTATACACTCATGAATTCACTACAACAATCAAGATTCAAAACATTTCCATCACTAGAAAGGTTTTTTCCTACTCCCTTATAGTTCATCTCTCTTTGTAGCTTGGCCCCATACAACCACTGATCTGCTTTCTGTCACTATAGATTAGTTTGCATTTTCTAGAGTTTTATATAGTATAAATGGAGTCATTTTGAGATTGATCCATGTTGTGTATATTAGTAATTCATTCCTTTCTATTGCTGAGTAGTATTCCATTATATGGATGCCACATTTTATTTATCCATTTACTTGCTGGTGAGTGTTTGGATTATTTCCAGTTTTGTGCTATTATTAAATAAGGCTGCTATGAACATTTATGTAGACATATATTTTCATTTTTCTTGGTAAATACTTAGGAGTGAGACTTATGGTAAATGTATGTTTAAGAAGCTGTCAAACTGTTTTCCAAAATAGTTGTATCATTTTAAATTCCTCACCAGAAATGTATGGAAATTCCATTCACTCCACATCCTTGTCAACATTTGATACCGTCAATCCATTTTATGTTAGCAATTCTAATGCGTGTCTTAGTGTTATCTTATCATGGTTTTGATTTACATTTCTTTGATAGCTAATGATGTTAAGAATCTTTTCATATGTTTATTGGGCATTCATATATCATCTTTTCTGAAGTGTTTATTCAATCTTTTTCTTTTTTTTTATTGGGTTGTCTACTTATTACTAGTTTTGAGAGTTTTTATATATTCTAGACACAAGACCTTTGTGAGATAAATATATTGCAAATATTTTTTCCCATTCAGAAAGTTACCTTTTTGTTTTCTTACTAGTGTCTTTCAAAGAGCAAAAGTTTTAAATTTTGGTGAGGTACAGTTTATCAGTTTTTTATGGATAGTTTTTTTTGATTCTATCTATGAATTATTTGCCTATCCCAAGATCAGCAAGATATCCTTCCATATTTTCTTCAGGAAGTTTTATAGTTTTTGCTTCTTCATTTAGATCTTTGATCTATATCAAGTTAAGTTTTGTGTATGAAATGAAATAAGGTGTCAATTTAAAATTTAAAAAACTTTTTTTACGTACAGCTAGTTGTTCTAACACCATTTTTTGGAAAGACTCCCCTTTACCTATTGAAATGTCTTGACACCTTTTCAATAACCAGTTATCATAAATGTATGGATCTATTACTTGTCTCTGTATTCTGTCTTATTGATCTGTGTCCATTTGTTTGCTGTTACTATACTGCCTTGATTACTGTAGCTTTATTGTAAGTCTTAAAATCAGGTAGTATAAGTCCTCCACTTTGTTCTTTTAAAAATATTCTTTGGGGCCGGCCTGTGGCTCACTCGGTAGAGTGCGGTGCTGATAACACCAAGGCCACGGGTTCGGATCCCACATAGGGATGGCTGGTTCGCTCACTGCCTGAGCGTGGTGCTGACAACACCAAGTCAAGGGTTACGTTCCCCTTACCGGTCATCTTTAAAAAAAAAAAAAAAAATTCTTTGGCTATTCTAGGTTTTTTCTTTTCATATGTAAAAATGAGAATAGCTATATCTCAGATTTGTTAAGAGGGTTAACTAAAGTGACTTTAACAAGTGTTTGCTACTGTGCCTGACATTTAGTGAGGGCTCAATATATGTAATTATTATCATTAGAGACATTTTATCAAGTATCTATCATGTGCTAGGCACCAGGTTAGATATTTTTGGGGTGTGTGTATGTGTGTTTACGTGTATATGTGAACACACACACACACTTCTCTCTTCTAGTCTTTGTTTCCTTGCAAGCAGAGAGGCAGTGTTCTGTGCAAATGCAGGGCTTGAGGCCAAGTGTGTCTTTATACGAAGGGTTGACAATGACCATCCCCTTGTGTTTTGTAGTGGCATGAGAGAGAAAGAGAACATGGCTAAAAATAGTTCTGGTGCAATACTTCTGGCATGTTTGAAATCCTGAGGAGGGGAAGGGCAGCACAATTAGTAATAATCTTATTTTATGATTCTCTCTTTATTACTTGTCATCGCATCAGCTGAACTCATTCCAATATAACAGCCTCATATTTGAGGTAATATTAAAACCTGAGATGTGTGACAGTTTAAGGCAGAGGAAAGAATAAACTTGTGTATTTACTGAAATGCTGAATTTTTTATTGATAGCTTTAGCATTTCCAGGTCATGTGGCTGCCTCTAAGGGTAATTTGGAGATGGTTAAGAAATTAGTAGAAGATGGAGTAATCAATATTAATGAGCGTGACGATAATGGATCAACTCTTATGCATAAAGGTGAGTTATGATTCCTGCTTTATTTTCAGTTCTGACTCAAGTGCTGCTGAGTTATTCACCTTTAAAAGTTTCCATCAGAAACACATGAAAACATAAATTTTTTTCTGATGTCCTGGCCAATATCAGTCTACATTATATTGTATACAGTTATATGGTATTAATTCAAGTGTAATTTTTCTTTTATGATGCTGAACATTCATGCATTATCACATTGGAGGGTAATTACAATAGAATTTCTATTGTGGCTCTCATGTTAGTAATAACGTGAAATGCGCCACTAGAGGAGTTTCTTAAAATAACATTTGATAACTGACCTATTAATTCATGCTAAAATAGAAACCATATCTTTTGAAAAAAGTCATGGCAGAATTGTCTTCTTCACACCTTCTATTCTTAAGAATCTTTTTACTTGCATAGAAATATCAGTGAACTTTAGATTTGAACACATTTTCAAGATGTTTCCTACTTTTGTCTGCACTCTCCTTTTTTCCATGTGGAATTCTGTAATACTGATCAGTGTTTTTGGTTTTTAATCAGACTTCGTCAAATTGTTGACTCAATGTCGGGACTCTAGGAATTGATGCATGTCAATCTTCCTCTTATTTATAAAACCAAAAACCAAATCTTTAACTATTGCACCTGAAATTTTCATTCTGCTTCATTTATTATACTATGTTAAAAGTTTCTTCATGAGCTGATGGCAGGTGATTTGTGTAAAACTCTTAGAGTAAGAAGATAGGCTTGTTAATATAATCATGTGTTTAAATTGGACTTTATTTTATAAATAACTTCTGGAAGTCTCCAAATCACATATTATATTCCCATTAGTTAGGTTTTTAGCTTAATTCTTAAACTTTGTTTAATCTGTAATATATCTCAAGTATAGCATCTAAGCCCCATGTGTACCAATAGTTTTATAGGGGTAGGGTGGAATGGGAATGGGGGAATGCAATGGGAGTTTTCTCTTACACAGCGAGAGGTCTCCAGATTGGTGAGCTCTCTGCTGTAGACTTGGAGTATCTCACTCTATCCATCTCTGCTAGCTTTCCAGGAGTTAAGCTTGCCACTGTGGGAGTTGAGAATGGGGAAGAGGCTTAACATGTACATTAAGAAAAAAAGTTTGCTTTTTTTTTTTTTTTTTAAGAAAAGTGGTTCCCTGAAACAAAGCCCCTGTATTAGTTTACTGGTGCTGATATAACAAAATACCATAGACTGAAATAAGATACACACACACACACACACACACACACACACACGTATACATATACATACATTCATATGTACACATACATACATATATATGATGGAGTAAGATTTTCAAAGTCTAGGTACATCCCTGTGGCTGGGATGTGCTCACATTCCACTGTAACACAAGATTACTTAGGAGTTACATGTAGCAGGAAACAAGCACTGGATAAGGATTAGACGAACCTAGATTCTAGTTTCAAATCCATTATTTGCTAGCTATGTGATGTTAAATAAACAGCCTCTTTGGGCTTCAGCTTTTATATTTGTATGTAAAATTCTCTGTATAGGGCCTGAGCACAGTAGATATTTGATTAAATGTTTATCTAATGAATGAATAAATGAAATGGAGAAAATAACATTTGCCCAACCTACTTTTGTTGGTTTCTGCAAGGATCAATTCTTAAGAAAATACTCTATAATGGTACTGTTCAAAATTTTAGAAAATTGTTACTACTAATAATAACTCATACTCGTGTGTGTTTCCTTTTTTTTTTTTTAACAGCTGCCGGACAAGGCCACATAGAGTGTTTGCAGTGGTTAATTAAAATGGGAGCTGACAGTAATATTACCAACAAAGCAGGGGAGAGACCCAGTGATGTGGCTAAGAGGTATAGGTCCCTATTTGCCTTGCTCCTCTCTTTTGTTTTTAATGTTTAGCATATATACTGTTGTACTCAGAGATCTCTGAGGATTTAATGGGATTTTAGAAGACTCAGTCAAATGCAGATAGAATGACAGTTTTTCAAGCGGCATTGACATTTGGCATATCAGCTCTTCTCTCTAAAGCAGTGATTTCTCAACTGGGAGGTAGTGTTGTCCCCTTTTCTTAGGGTAGGGGCATTTGGGAAGATGGGGGTGGGTTGTCACAATGACTGGTGACCATCACTAGCATTTAATGAGTCAGGTCCAGGAATGTTAAACATTCTGCAGTACTCAGAACAGTGGTGCAAGATGAATTGTCCCACCCAAATGCCTGTAGCACTCTGTTGAGAAACATCGTGTGATAAAAAGGAACAATGAACATCGATAATAGAAAAATAAATCACGTGGATTTTGAAACATATTTTGGTATTTACATTTGAATTAAATGTAGCACCTGTTATTAAATACCACTACCTCATTCAGGCTAGATCCTCAAGGAGTGTTTATTCTATCTGTTTGTTCATTAGGTTTTTTCACTCAGCTTCCTGTATATTTACCATGTTCCAGGTACTGTGGTTAGCATTAGGATTACAAAGATGATTACAGCCCTTGCCCTCAATGAGCTTGTGGTCTTATGGAGAGACAAATATGCAAGCAAAATTCTTATTGATTATAATCATTATACCACATTACATGGTATGTATAAGGTACAGTAAGAACATAGGAGAAAAAGTGCCTAAGCCTTCATACTTGAAAGTTGTGGGGGAGAAGTATTAATACAGATGATGGTAAGAAGTATGAAGGAAACTGCAGGTGACAGAATTTAGATAGTTAGGGAAAACTTTTTTTTTGAGGAAGTAGCATTTATGTTGACACTCGAAGAGGAGGAGTGGTAAGATAACTCTTTGTATGTGTGAGGATCTGCATGTGGTTCAAAACTGCTTGAATCTAAAGTAGGAGTGTGGGCTAACAATGGTAGAGGAAGCTTGACAGGATTCTGGGGTCCAATCATGCACTCAGTTGCTGTGCAGATTTTGTTTGTGAGCTCACATTCCTTAAAATTTTGTTTGTGAGACTTCTTTGATGCCTTGGAATGTGGTTTTGTTGTATCACATACTTGAGATCATTATCACCTCAGGTCTATTTTACTTTTTAAAACAGCTTTATCAAGGTATAATTGACATAGTCAAATGCACATATTTGTAGAGCACAAACCAATGAGTTTTTTTTTTTTTTTTGTCTTTTTGTCTTTTTTCATGACCGGCAACGGACCGCAACCCTCAGTGTTGCGCCTGTACCGGACCGGGACCGACTACGGGATCGCAACCCTCGGCATTGCCCCCGCTCCTTGCTCAGCCAGTGAGCGGCCGGTCTGTATGTGGGATCCGAACCCTCGGCGGGAGCGCCACCGCACTTCCCAAGCGGCGCACTGTAGCAGTGCGCCACCGGGCCGGCCCCAAACCAATGAGTTTTGATACATGTATATATACACCTGAGAAACCATCATACAATCAAGATAGTGAACGTGTGTTCATCACCAAAAGTCTCCTGCTGCCACTTTATAATCTCTCTCCCTCCCACTGCTCCTCAGTGTCCCTTGCCCAAACAGACATTGATCTGCTTTCTGTCACTGTAGATTAGTTTGCATTTTCTGGAGTTTTATATAAATGGAATCATACAGTATGTACTTATGTCTGGCATCTTTCCCTCAGCATAATTATTTTGAGATTCATCTATGTGTGTTAGTAGTTCATTTATTTCTTATTACTGAGTAGTGTTCCATTGTATGTAGAATTGCATACTATTCCTTAGTTCAATTGTCCACTCACCTATTGAAGGCAATCTTGATCGTATCCATTTTTTGATGATTATGAATAAACCTGCTATAATCAATTATGTATAGGTTTTTTGTGCCAACATAAGCTTTTAATTCCTTGGATAAATATCTAAGAATAGGATTGCTGGGCCATATACAGAGTGTATGTTTATAAGAAACTGCCAAAGTGCCTTCCAAAGTGTCCCTACCAATTTGCATTCCCACCAGCAGTGGATAATTTTCCATTGCTCCTCATTCTCACCAGCATTTGATATTGTCAGGTTTATTTTAGTAATTCCAATAGGTATGTAGTGGTATCTCCTTCTGGTTTTAATTTGCCTTTTTCTAATGAAAAATGATTTTGAGCATCTTTTTTATATATGTATTTGCCATGTGTATATTTTCTTTGGTGAATTGACTATTCAGATCTTTTGCTCACTTTCAAAAATTGTATTGTTTTCTTACTGTTGAGTTTGAAGGGTTCTTTACATATTCTTGATACTAGTTCTTTCTCAGATATATGCCTTGCAAAGATTTTCTCCCAGTTGTGGCTTGTTTTATCATTGTCTGACAATGTCTTTGAGGAGCAAAAGTTTTTACCAGTTTGTTCTTTTATGTATTAATCTTTTGGTGTCATCTAAGAAATCTTTCTTTTTTTTTTTCCTTTTTGTCTTTTTTCGTGACCGGCAACAGATCGCAACCCTCAGTGTCGCGCCCGTACTGGACCGGGACTGGCAATGGGATCGCAACCCTCGGTGTCGCTCCCGCACCTCGCTCAGCCAGTGAGCGCTGGTCTGTATGTGGGATCCGAACCCTCAGCGGGAGCGCCGCCGCGCTCCCAAGCGGCGCACTGTAGCAGTGAGCCACCGGGCCGGCCCCCTAAGAAATCTTTGAGTAATACAAAATCACAAAGATTTTTTTTTTTGCCATGTTTTCTTCTAGAAGTTATATAGTTTTAGATTTTACATTGAGGTCTATGATCCATTTTGAGTTAATTTTTTTATATGGCACAAGCTATACATCCAAGTTCTTTTTTTGTATATGGATATCCAATATTTGTTGAAAAGCACTATTTGTTGAAAAGGCTTTCCTTTCTCCAGTGCCTTTGTGCTTTTGTCAAAATCAGTTGTCCATATACATGAGGGCTTATTTCTGAACTCTATCTTGTCTGTTGATCTGTTTGTATATTTTTATGCCTATAACACATGAGTGATTGAGTACCATGGGTATATCTGCTGTTTTCCATAATTTCTGGTTCCCCACTTTTTTCTCATTTATGCACCAAAATGCTAGGTGTGAGTATAGCATTATTATAGAGATCACGTTGAAGCTGGCATAAAGCACTACCTTAGTAAATGACTGCTGTTAAATTATAATCTAGTTGTAGAGATATAATGAAGTCTGTAACCTTACTACTTTCTGCATATGTTCATGACTATATCTTTAGTGGTACCTGGTAAAAAGTAAGGATGTACGTATATATATGTGTGTGGTTATGTTAAGTATGGGGAAAAAATAGAACTTGAGGTTTTTGTGTTTAGTGAGTAATTGTCCATGTCCTAAGAGAAAGTATTAAACATTCCAGTTAGCAAAATTGTGGAAAAAATATGCACATTCCATGCAATCAGAACAACAACAACTCTATATTAGTCCATTTTTGTGTTGCTATAACAGAATACCCAAGACTGGGTAATTTATAAAGAAAAGAGGTTTATTTGGCTCACAATTCTGGGACATATGCATCTTGCGCAGGTCTCAGGCTGCTTCTACTCATGGCGCAAAGCAGCAGGCAGCCAGCCATGCAAGCAGATCACATGGTGAGAAGAAGCAAGAGAGAGAGGGAGGGGAGGCACTGGGGTCCTTTGAACAACCAGCTCTCACAGGAACTAATAGAGCATGAATTCGTTCCCTACCCACTCCCAACCCAGGGTATTAATCTGTTCGTGAGGGATCGCCCCCCTGACCCAAACAAGCTCCCAACACTGACAAGTTGGGGATCAGATTTCAACATGAGCTTTGGGAATTCAACATATCCAAACTCTATCAAACTCCAGAATCAAGATTATATTACTGGAAGCTTTGTAGAGATGTGGGTCTAAGAGCAAAGAGATAGAAAATGTGTACGAAAAGGTCATTATCTTTCCATTAAATTTCAAAGCTATGCCAAATGCTTTGGGTTGAGGAAGGATGAAAATTAAGGGGGCTAGAGCTATAGTTATTCCTAAAACTAGAACCAGGACCAGAATGAATTCTACAGTCTACGTGAGGCCAACAAATGGTTGTAAATTTAGATACTATCAAGTAGGTGGTTCTGGGCTTTCTATTCAGTTGGGCAGCTCTGTTTGGGAGCATACCAAATTTCTTTTGATATTGGATTTCTTCTCCCAGTAGATTTTTGTCAGTAAAAGTTATGGAATCAATCTTTGGTAAGAATACTTGTCCTTAATGTCCAGTAACTTTTTGAGTTTCCTATATAGCTGAATATATGTCAAATTGTCACCTTCAAATACAGTTTTTCTCCTTGACTGGTGGGCGGGTTGACGGCAGAATGTGCAGAGTATAATTCCCTAAGTTGCGTGTAAACTGCAGTTTCAATTTGAAGAAGATCGTGGATCTGGTTAACTATTTATATTTTTCTACAGGTTTGCCCATTTGGCAGCAGTGAAGCTATTAGAGAGGCTGCAGAAATATGACATAGACGATGAGATTGAAATTGATGAGAATGATACAAAGTTTTTTGTAAGACATGGTGTTGAGGGGAGCACTGACGCCAAGGACGATGTATGTCTGAGTGAGTCGGATAAAACAGAGGCCAGAAGTAAGTGTGCGTCTCTGTCATGATTTATCTTGTCAGAAATACCATAGCCACTTTTTACTACAAATTTGGAAATTATTGTAAAGGTGATTACTGTCTACAAACTAAAATAATTTGATATTTTTTGGTGAACCAGAACTAATACAAATTTTTGTTCTAGCAGTTGTTGAACATAACAAAAACATAAGACATCATCTCTGTCCCTCAAGAGGGGAAAAGTTATATAAGAGAAAAATATATTTAAGTGGTTCATAGGAAACAGGGATAGAGACATCTCAAGGATTTCCATGGCTAGTTGGCAAGCTATTTTTACAGTTAATAATAGCATCATATATTTATTGATTGTCTAGTGTGTGCCAGACACTGTTATAGTTATTGGAGAAACAGTGAATAATATAAAGGAATTTACATTCTGATGGTAGTGGTGATCAGGAGGAAAGGGTGATAAATACATAATTGATAAGAAAACAGATATATAAAGAAAATAAAATAGGGTGGTGCTGTAGATAAGATAACCATTAGGCATCTCTGAGGGGCTGACATTTGAGAAGAGATGTGAATGATGAGAGTGAGCCTTATGAAGATCATGGAAGAACCTTCCAAGCAAAGGGAGCAGTATATGTAAAGGCCATGAAGTGGAACTGAGCATGATCAGTGTGGCTGAAGTAGAATCGCTAGGGAAGTGGTGACAGATAAAGTTGGAGAGGTAAGCAGGGGCCCAATCAGATCATACAGGGGCGTAATAAAGATTTCAGATTTAGATTTTATTGTAAGTAGAAAGCCATTGGTGGGGTTTGGGGTAGGGAATGATGTGATCTGATTCATGTTTAAAAATAATACAATAGCTGTTGCATGGATAATAGACTGGGGGGTGGGGAAGAGCATTTTCAGCTGGGCTATGAATTAGGTAGGAAGAGAACATATTCACATGCCAATATAAGGTTGGACGAAGTTCCTGATATAATTTAAATTTGACAAGGATGCTAAATTGGAATTGTACAAGAGCAGATTAGGAATGTAGGAAATCTGTGCAGGTATTCTAGAGTTCCTGTTGTAGGCCTTTAACTACCAGTGATACTGGAAATCCCCATTCTTGTTTAGCTTTTGCCTTTTTATCCTAGAGGCTTTTGTTACCATTTCAGAAGAGGTTACCTTAACAATCTATGTATTTTCCTTTAAAATAATATTTATAAATATTTTCTGGTTCTTGAACCAAACTCAGCATCAGTAATACCATACTTTATCTGGATGACGGTGGGGAGAAGACAAGCCAGGATCCAGTTAGCCTTGACTGTTTTTGCCTCCAGATTTCCAGTGCTGTGAAAAGCCCATTTTCCTTTAAGGCAAGAGTGGAAGCAGGGAAGGCCTTAAGTTCGGGAGAGAGTTGATTATGGCTTGGACTAGAGTGGAGATGATGGAGATGGTGAGAAATGCTGAGATTTGGATGTACTTAGAAGAGAGATGATAGGATTTGCTGATAGATTTGGATATGAGGTGTTAAGAGATTGAGGGTAATCAAGGGCGACTCTTAGATTCTATTTGAAAGGACTATTCACTCTGAATACAGTAGCAGTGAAGGCTTTTCAGAAATGAAATTTGGGCTTTGCCTTGAAGGGCAGCCAGGATTTAGATAGGAAAAATGGACAAGGAAGACATTCCATTCATCCATTCATTAAATGTTCATTCAATATATTCATCCAAATATATTCAGATTTATATATTTTAATATATACTGTGTGCATAGCCCTAGGCTAAGGGCTATGGTAGTGCACTAGAAATAGTCCTGATTTCTAGAATTCAGAAGTCATTCTGAACCTGCCCAGTATACTCATAGTATGAAATTGTGATCAGTTTTTTTCTCTTCCATCATTCAATGTGTATTTATTCAGTAACTGTTAATGTGTTAGGTGCTGTTCTAGGTGCTAGGTTTAACAAATTTGCTTGTTTCCTAAACTGACCGAATTTTTTACTTTTTAAAGCTGAGAAAGTGTCAATCATCTGCTCTTTGAGAACTGGAACAGCAAGATTAATAACCTACCATATTTGTTCATGAGTTTTCTAAAATAGTTTTATAGTTTTTACTTTTTTTTCTTTCATACTAATTGCATTATGGAGACATATATGCCAAAGATTTAATTTTCATGAATACTATCTTAGGGACAATCTTATTATTTAATTGGTGTCTTATTTTGCTCTAGCTGCCATAACAAACTACCATATACTAGGTGGCTTAAACAACAGAAATTTATTTTCTCACAGTTCTGGAGGATAGAACTCCCAGATGAAAATTCAGTGGGATCAGTTTCTGGTGTGGGCTTTCTTTCTGACTTTGATAAGGCCATGTCCCCACATGGCAGAGAGAGAGCATGAGCAAGCTCTCTGGTGTCTGTTTTTATAAGGGCAGGTTATATAGGGCCCTAACCTCTTGTCATCTAACCCCAATTACCTTCCAAAGACCCTATCTCCAAATACCATCACATTGGAGGTTAGGGCTGAAATATATGAATTTTAGTGAGACACATTCAGTTCATAACAAATGGTTAAACATTAAAGTACTCCAAATTGGTGGGTAAAAGTGGGAGCACTTCCTTCTCACAAGGAGCCATGTGATTAGATTGATGCAGATAGATATACAGGAGCCAGTAGGACAATGACTTATCTCATATATAAAAATCATGTGTTTATTATTGAACATATTGGAACTAAATTGAAGTCTAGTAGTTGGAGCAGATTTCAATTTCTATAGCATGTCTACCTGTGGTTCAGCTACTGGCATATAACTCTACTACCAGAATTTTTATTCTCCAAAATCCTGATGATAATACAATTTACATTTTGGTAGTGTTAACAGTTTACAGAACACTTCCACATGCTTTCACAGGAAGCCTATGAGATAGGTAATAGCTCTGTTCTCCCTTAAGAAACTGTGTGTAGCCAGTCACTGTGTAAAATCTGAACAACTTAGCTTCTCTGAATCTCAGGCTCTTTAATTATCAAATAAGGATATTATACTAAATGAGTGTTTCTTAAGATAGAACAGAGATATTACCTATCTCATAGGCTTCCTGTGAATGCATGTGGAAGTGTTCTGTAAACTGTAAGGGGCTCTCTCATAGAAGAAAGGTGAGAAGGATCTGTCTGAACTGAGGCTAACCAAAACAAAGGCAGCTGTAAGTGAGTGAGTAGAGCTTGGGTGTTAGATTCAGACATCACAGCTTTACCACTTTCTAGTTGTGTTTCTCTCCGAGCCTCAGTTTCCTCACCTGTAAAAGTAAGAATAGTAATATAATGTCACCCAACAGAGTTGTTATAAGGATTTAATTAATGCACTAGAGAATGAGATGTTCCTGTCTTCAGGTAGAGGCTCAGTAAATTGTCAATTCTTTTCCTCTTTATCTCTGGAGAGTGTTTTTAGTTATTCTGGCAGGAAGAATTAGTTGTACCCAAACTGTATTTTTTAATGAAAATTTCTAATTTATGTATAGATTTCTTTTTTCTTTCTTTTAAAAAAATTTTTAATCGATCCTAGAACATTGTCAGGCAGATCTTTACTCTCCATGGGAGAGTGGAAGCTTCCTCCCTGATGAATGTAACCAAGGGAGAACCTGAAGATGCTGACTTCAGATGCTCGCAACCAACAGCCCACCCAGATCACCCCACAGCGAGGCTCAGAGTTAATGATCCTTTCAGAATTTCCTGATAGCTTTTTACAAACAGCTTTATAGAGATAAAATTCACATACCCATATAAGGTATACGGTTTAATGGCTTTTAGTATATTCACTGATTTGTACAACTGTTACCACAATTTTATGTCATTTCTATCACCCCAGAAAGAAACCGCACCCCCTGTAGTAGTCACTTCCTATTACTTCCATCCATACTTTCCTTCCAACCCCCATCTCTAGGCAATTGCTAATCTACTTTCTGCCTCTATAGATTTGCTTATTCTACACTTTTATGTGAATGTAGTCATACCACATGTCATCTTTTCTTTAACCTAACATGCTGTTTTCAAGGTTCATACACATTGTAGCATGGATCAGTACTTCATTTTATTGCCAAATAATATTCTTATATGGTTATATCACATTTTATATATCCATTCTTCAGTTGATGGACATTTTAGTTGTTTCCACATTTTGGCTATTATGAATAATGCTGCTATGAACATTTGTGCACATGTTTTTGCGTACATGTATTTTCATTTTTCTTGGCTGTATACCTAGGACTGGAATTGCTGGGTCACGTGATAACTCTGTGTTTAACATTCTGAGGAACTGCCAAACTGTTTTCCAAAGTGGCTGTGCCATTTTACATTCCCACCAGCAATGTATGAGTGTTAAAATTTCTTGGCCGGCCCGGTGGCGCACTGCTACAGTGCGCCGCTTGGGAGCGTGGTGGGGCTCCCGCCGAGGGTTCGGATCCCACATACAGACCGGTTCCCGCTCACTGGCTGAGCGAGGGGCGGGCGCGGCACCGAGGGTTGTGATCCCGTTGCCGGTCCCGGTCCGGTACGGGCGCAACACTGAGGGTTGCGGTCCGTTGCCGGACATGAAAAAAGACAAAAAGGAAAAAAAAAAATTTCTCCACATCCTTGCCAATACTTGCTATTGTTTCTCTTATTGATCATAGCCATTTTAATGGGTGTGAAGTGGTATCTCATTGTAGTTTTGCTTGGTGTTTCCCTAATGACTAATGATGTTGGGTATCTTTTCATGTGCTCATTGACCAGTTGTATATTTTCTTTTGAAGAAAAGTCTATTTAAATTCTTTGGCTGTTTTTCAACTGAGTTGTTTATCTTTTTAATATTAATTTGTAAAAGTACTTTTGGAAACAAGTTACTTTTCAGATAAATGATTTGCAGATATTCTCTCCCATTCTTAGGTTGTCTTTTAACTTTCTTGATGGCATCCTTGGCAGCGCAAAAGTTTTTAATTTTGATGAAGTCCAGTTTATCTATTTTGTATTTTCTTGCTTGTGCTTAGATTTATTTTTATTAGTTACATTGAGAATGAGCAAGGACTTAAAACTGCAGAAAATGAGCAGATGCTCTTGTAGGATTTGTTTCTTCTGAAATTATTTGAGTAAGAGATACTTGTGAGGGGATCATTGTCAGGGAATTAAGAAATTTCAGAAAAATGTTTTATGAAAGACAAGGAACATGACTAGAACATTTTCCTACAGGGGTGTACTTGATACAAATGAACTGTCAGCACCCTTGCCATACAGTGAGGCTCACTGGTACCTAGCTGGGGTGCTTGCAGCTAGTGAAGAGATGCTACATATGAAGGCATGTCGATCTTATTGTCCCTATTTAATGTTATTTCAGGGGAAAACTCAAAGGACTAGATGGTCCCCTCTTGGGACACTAGTTTTTTCCAGAGTACCTACAAGGGACTGGTTGGATTCCTTGTCATTCCAGACTTCCTGGAACTGAACCTCAATTCAGAGCATTTTTTAGTGGCTTATGTTTAGGGCCGTGGCATCATAGAACCCTGTAGCCATATGAGGTTTGACTGCTGGCTCCACATTCCTATCACATGTCATCTAACCTCCACTCAGTCACCTTCAGTGACAAGGTGACTGACTCACTGTTGCCCAGGGAGATCATTTCTATCTTTTGACAGAGTTCCTATGAGGATTAAAATGTAGACGGTACTTAGTGTAGTGTCTTGCACATCATAGGCACTCCATAAATACATGATAGTTCTTATTGTTTTTGTTGAAAAGTTTCTGCTTTGCTGAGTTGACATTTTTCTTCCTGGGGCTAATCCCAATTAATCCTAGCTCTAACCTCTGAGGACCTCATGGAACAGGTCTTTCAAAATGTAGCCTTTCAAACATTAAAGAAATTATTATATAAGTTCTTTCCGTCTTTTCTTATGTGATTTTTTTTTTCTTAATCTCCTCTACCTTCTTGCTTACCAGTAGTTATGGTAGTTCCCAAACCGATCTGCCCCTCAGAATTGTCTGAGGAGCTTTTATTAAGTACAGATACCTGAATTTGTAGGTCTGGGATGGGGCTCAATCATGTACATTTTTAAAAAGCACCCCAGCCAATTCTGGTGTATGCAGTTTGGAACCTACTCTTGGTAGATAATCTCTTGGTAGATAAATGAAGTAAATTAAGAAGAAGAGGCTATGATTTGCTAAACTGATCCAGTAAAGCAGCATTTCTCAGCTTTTGTACTGTTGACATTTTGGGCCAGATAATTATTTTTGTTGAGGGGGGCTGTCCCATGCATTGTAAAATGTTTAGTAGCATCCTGAGTCTCTACCTATTAGATGCCAGTAGCTCAGCCTCCCCCTCCTCACCTTCAAGTCATGTCAAGCAAAAATGTCTCCAGATGTTGCTGAATGTCCTTTGAGGAAGAAAATCATCCCGGGTTGAGAACCATTGCCATAAAAGATGGAAAAATCATAGTTTTGATAGAGAAAGGCTCAAAACAGCTGTCAACACACTTCCTTCTCTTAGCATCTTCTTGCACAGATATGACAAGTGATTAATCACAGAATTTGGGGCTGGATTAGTTTGGGTTTGTTTTAAATTAATCAAGCATATTTCAGTTTTTCTGACATACAGGAGTTTATGCATGGTTCTGTAAAATACCAGTAGTTCTAAAACACTGCTAGTCTTCTTTAAACCTTCTTGTTCATATCATTAACAGTCACAATAATCTGATGCACACTCCAATAACAGGGAAAGAATCCTCCATTTAGGTATTTCATTGCTTGCTCATGCTAATATTCTGTTACTGATATTTATCCTTCTCTGTATATGTAACCCTCCCTTCATTGCCCCCTCTCCCCCAAACCACACAGACAGTGGCTCTAGAGGAAGAATATGCTTTAGAGGACCAACATCCTGTGAGCACATGAGCTGTTATCTGTCTAAACTAGGTTGCTATTCAACTCTGTCTTGCAGTGAGAGCTTATAAGAAAATTGTAGAATTGAGACATCTCTTGGAAATTGCTGAGAGCAACTATAAACACTTGGGAGGGATGACAAAAGAAGATCTAAAGCAGAAGAAAGAACAGCTCGAGTCTGAAAAGTAATGTCCTTAAAACTTTAATGATTTGTTTTTTAGTTACCTCTTAAATGCCATGTGAGGGTTTGTTTTTCAGCAACTTACTATTTCATCCTGCTAAGGGTGTTAGGTTCCATCCTGTTTTCCTCTACAGCTCGAGTCTGAAAAGTAATGTCCTTAAAACTTTAATGATTTGTTTTTTAGTTACCTCTCTAAATGCCATGTGAGGGTTTGTTTTTCAGCAACTTACTATTTCATCCTGCTAAGGGTGTTAGGTTCCATCCTGTTTTCCTCCCAAGCCCCCAGATGGAGAAGGAATTAAGATTTTTTTTTTTAAACTTGTAGTAAAATACACATACCATAAAATTTACCACCTTAACCATTTTTAAGTGTACAGTTCAGTAGTAGTAAGTACACTCGCATTGCTGTATATCCAATCTCCAGAACTCTCTTCATCTTGCAGAACTGACACCCTATAAGGAGTTAATGTTTTTTTGAGAACACAGCTACTTTGAACTTTTCAGCCAGCATAGATGTCACAGTACTGAACATCCTTGTGATACTGTACTGCCCATTCATGAATCTGAGACCCAGTCCTGGGTTCCCATACTGTATTACCCATCTGAGAATGCTCTTGTGCCTAGAGGCAGTGAGCAGTTACATAGCTGTCTTCACCTTTTACTTCCTGCACTCTAAACTGGCTCTCTGGACATTGGATACCTCTCCAATTAATTAATGTCTCTTGGAATAGAGGATGCTTTGTGCTTCCTTCCTCCCACTGTCTCTCTGCCTGCCCATCTGCTTTCTAGAATGGACAGGGAACAAAGAGACAGGAGAGGAGACTCCTACTTTGTTTATTTATTTACTTAGAGACTTCTAGTTTAATCAAACATGGGTCTTTAAAGAGCACTGCATGTGGATTCCCTGCCTCATTCTCTGCTCTCCCTGCCCTTTCCTTTGGTTGTCTCTTTCTGTCATACTCTTAGAACCTGTTTTCCTTTCCTCCATCTCCTTCTGAATCTAGCCTCAGTAAGAGGTCTGATAAATGTATTTACAGTAATATCAAAATCTTTGATAAGGGTTAATGTGTATCCTTCTACAGATGTGTACCTGGGAATTTAAATAGAAGACAAAATCTAAGGCTGAAATACTCTACCTCTTAATGGAATTTTAGATGCTAGGAAGCCTGTGGTAGACCTTTTTGTTTTTTTTTTTTTTTTAGATGAGGGTTCTTCTTGGTGTCTCACAAATCACATCATATAGGTAGCTGTCCACTACTTCTAAACTACTTAAAATATATTTTGAAATATAGAATAGTTTTAGTATTGGCTTTGGCCTATGAGCCTAGCTCAAAGTTCTTAGGTGCCTTTTAGTTTAGAAAAGTACTTCACAGGGGAGTGTTTGTTATCTAGTAATGAGCTTTAAGTTTTTGTTTCCTTTGCTTCTCTTCTGAAGCAGCTACTATATTACCACTACTGCTTGTATTACTTCTGAGTACTGTTATATGCCAGGCATTAGATCAGCCCCTTATGTACATTATCTCTTGCAATCTTCACATCTCCATGAGCTATTATCTCACTATATGATTAGGAAATCAAGTCTTAATATAGAGGTTAAGTAACTTGCATAAAGTCACAAAAAGTGTAGTAAGGGTCAGGGGCGGAGCCAAGATTTTAGCCTGAGTCTGTGATTCCAATCATATTTAGGATCATTTGATTTTAGTAGTCCTACTGGAACTTTTACTCTAGTGGTCACAGAATAGCCTATTGGTGTGAAATGGTTATACTATTGATGTAAGTGATTTTTGAAAAGAATTTTTTTAAAAAGATTATTTTAGCTTTTGTACCAGAATGTAGTTTCATATAAACTGAGACTGCAGCATTTCTTCTAAATTCAACCCTGAGTGTGCTTTAATTCTTCTCTAGCATTTGTTCTCTACTTTGTGTTAAGTGCATCTTGAGACATTACTCTTTGGGTACAAACTTCTGATCTTATATATAGTTGTAAAGAAAAACCGGGTAAGTGTTGGTTTGGGGGATGTCCTTTTGCTTCTGCTGTTATCCATTACTTAGATCAACCTCACTGTCCTGGGGTTGATTTTCCCTACTTATTTGCTGAGCTTCTAGGCTTCCACAATTGACTTTCTTCTTT
This sequence comes from Galeopterus variegatus, assembly GCF_000696425.1. Lineage (NCBI taxonomy): Eukaryota > Metazoa > Chordata > Mammalia > Dermoptera > Cynocephalidae > Galeopterus > Galeopterus variegatus. Next base: position 145,680 of record NW_007726500.1, on the reverse strand, counting down.
CCTATCCCCAGTCTTAACCCTACTCACCACTGTACCAGAACTACTACTGAATACTCTTAGATTGCCCTCGAGACCTGGCACCCAACCCAGCTTGCCTTAGGAGCTCTGTTCCCCTCACCATCCAGCTATAAGGCAGAAAAAAACCCTGGTTAAAGTCACAACATCTCTCGTCTGTATTATTGTAAATATCCTCCTGATAGGTTGCCCAGCTTCCTGTCCCTGCCCCTTCACCTCCACCCCTCTGCCCTAATCTATTCTCAACACAGCATCCAGAGTAATCGTATTAAAACAAGTCAGATCATCCCATTTCTCTGCTCACATCTTCAATGGCTTCCCATTTCACACAGTAGAAGCCAGAGTCCTTACTATGACTTATAAGGCCCTACTTCTTCTGGCTTTCTTTTACCTCTCTGACCTACACTACTCTCCCTTTTATTCTTTAAAGTACTCCAGCCACATTGGCCTCTGGTTTTCTTGTGCTTCACCAGGCATATTTCTGCCCTGGGGCCTTTGCATTTGTTGTTCCCTCTGTCTGGAACACTCTCCCCTGATGGCTACATGGTTCTCTCTTGTTTCTTTCAGAACTTTGTTCAGAAACTCCCTTCTCAGTAAAGACTTCCCTAGCCACTGTGTATGATGTGCTAACCTCCTCCTCCACAACATTTGATATTATTTCCTGTTTTATTTTTTTCTCCCTTAGCACTTATTACCTTCTAACATATAATATCTTTTGTTATTTATTTTCTCTACTTTCTGTCTTCTTCCACTACTAAGGTAAGGTCCAGGAGGGCAGATTTTAACCTTTTGTTCACTATTTTATCCCCAGTGCCTAGATCAGTGCTAACTCGTAGTAGACCCTAAGTACATATTTGTTGTACATACATGATTTCTTTATTTGCCTTAAATAAAATACATGGATACTTTCCACTACGGCCAAAAATAATTGATAGTTGACATTGGAGATTGACTAAAAAAACATTTTTTGACAGGACCATCAAAGAGCTACAGGGTCTACTGGAGTATGAACGACTACGTAGAGAAAAATTAGAATGTCAACTGGATGAATGTCGAGCAGAGGTGGATCAACTCAAGGAAACACTGGAAAAAATTCAGGCCCCTAGCTTTGTGGCTATGGTTGGTATTCTTCATAACACTTATTTTTCTCAAGAAATAGCATATAAGAGTAGCTAAGAGTACAAGCTTTGGGCTGGGGCTGTTTGGGTTTGAATCCTGGCTACACCCTTTTCTGATTTGGGTAAGTCATTTAACCTCTTTGTGTTTCAGCTATAAACTGGAGATAATTTATACTTTCTAGAGCTGATGTAAGGATTAAATGAATATATATATATGAAAAATTATATATGTAATTATACAACTCTCTCTCTCTCTCTCACACACACACACATCCATATATAGATGTTGGTTAGAACAGCCACTTGTTTCATAAGTGTGCAGTAAGTATTATTGTTGTTATTGTACCATATAAGGAGAAATATTTATTATAAGCAAAGTAATCAATAAGAATTCGGAGACAAATAGAGAGGTTGTATATTTTAATACTCTAAATAACCAAAATAAAGTGCTTTAAGTGAAATCCACTTTAGAAAGCCTCAGCTCTTCCAAAGAGCAGTTTCAAGAGTAGAAAAGAGCCAGCATAAATGTTGTTATAGCATTTTTTTTCTCAGATTACAAAGTAATAAAAACTAACATTTGTGTAGCACTTGACCTTTACAAAGTTCTTTCGCATGTATTCTTATATGTCATTTGACCTGCCCCATTTAACATACGAGGAAACTGAAGCTCAGAGAGGTTAAGAGACTTGTCTAAATTCACACAGCTAATACTGGTGGGATCAATATTCAGTCTCTCTTTTAACTCCGTAGCCTTGGCTTTTTCATAGGAAATTTTGAATTTGGAATATATCTAGAAAATAAAAAAGTGCTTACAGTGACAAATAAGAAGGACAAATATGTAGAAGGAAGTTAAAAAGAAACTGATATGAAAACATACAAAGAAAAGTGGGTGGAATACAGAAACCAGAGTAAAAGTGACAGCAATAAACCCCAAGTGATGCTTGTTTTTTAGGCCATCTAGTCTCAGAATAGAGCAGGCAGAAAGTACACTGGGGAAACTTTGACCCTCACTTTCTCCTGTGAGTGATGATGGCCATGATATAGCCCTGTGGACAGCTTATCATAACACAGTGTATGTTTCATATTTTCTTTCCATTGGGAAGTTTTTTCTTCAGTCATTTTATTCCAGACCTGTATCACCTCAAATCTGATTTCTAATAAAATCTTCCTGCCTTCTTTTTCTTTTGCACAAATTAATCATTAGTCTCTTTAATTGCCACTTTAAATATATTAAAATAATATACATGCTTGTTATGAAATGTTATAAACAGGATAGATGTTCTTCCTCATACCAAGTTCCATTCTCCAGAGGAAGCTACTATTAACAGTTTGTTATGTCTCACAAACACGTATGTGTATTTCTATGCATATATAAATACAAATACTTCCTCAGTTTCTCTGGGTTTTGGTATCAGCAGTGCTGGATTTTCCAATGGATATAATTAATGACAATAATTAATCTATTCTTTTTATGCTTGCAATACTATTCTTGTATCACCTTTAGCCCCTGGGGAAAATATAGTATCAGAGAGGCCATCTGTACAGTCACGTGGTATAGGCTAGAGGTCTAGGGGACACAGCATCATTCATAACTTACCACCTATGCTCAAATCTGTTTCTTCTCCACCTTGTGGCAGGGACTCTGCACAAAGGTAGGAACATAAGTTATTCTCCAGCTGCATAGGTGGATAATCTTTTGGGATTACCCAAGCTGCACACTTTCTTTTGAGCCAAACTGATTGTCTACTTAAAAATTTTTTAGCTATTTGGAAATTCCTTTTTCTTGCTCAGAAGCATCTGTTCTCACGTTGGGTCTGATTTCATACTCCACAGTCCAGCTTCGCTAACACCTCACTCTCTAGCAACAATGTGCGAGGTTGCAGGAGAGCTGACTTAAGGTGTCTGTACTCTAGCCCATTGTTGTTTGTAGTCTTACTTTAGCTTATACCCAGTTTTTGTAAATAAGCAAATGTCACCAACACCTCATGGCAGCTGCAACTCTGGCATTACTTATTTTCTCTTCTGCAAAAGCTCTGAATTTCAATTTCCTCATCTTTAAAATGGGGGATAATAATACCAACTAGTGGAATTGTATTGTTAAATGAAATATTGTGTAGAAATCCTGAGTGCAATTTCTGGCACACAGAGGTATTCACTATATAGTAGTATTCATTGTATTATTTTCTCCCTTTTCTCCTTTTTCCTTTTTTAAATTTTCTCTATTAGTGATGAATAGACACGGTCAATGGATAAATAAATATGTAGAACCCTATGTAGCTAAGGATATTTATTTTGAGGTCTAATTATATATAAAGTATAAATAAATGAACTTTTCATTTGGGACTTATTTATATGGATTCTTCAAGAAGCTCTGACTAAATCTTTCTCCTGGTCAGGACCTATTATTGAATACAACTGCACCTTTAAACTTATGCCCCTCCCTGTCCCCGCCAAGAATCTGCACTAGTATAATTTTAATTCAGAAAAAAAATTTTAGGGTAGTTTTTAAAAAAAATTTAATATAATTTTATTTTATTAATATTCTTTTTACATTCTATGATGTTGCAGAGTAGTTGGGAGGGAGGGGGAGAGGGGAAAGGGTAAGGAAATGTGAAGGAAGAAGTAGGAAGGAGGAGGGGCGGGATTGAGGCCTGTGGCACCTCCCACATTTCCACAGAGACCAGGGGGTTTCCAGCAATGGCTTGGTCATTGCCGGGCTGGGTGCAGGTGTCAGGGGAGTGTGGCAAAAGCCCTCACCTTCCACCTTCCCAGCTCAGGAACCTGGGGCCCTTCTTGCTGCGCTTGGTAGTCATTGCTGGGCTGGATGCTCATGTTGGGGGACATGACTTGAGGCCCGAGGCCTCCCACTGCCCTGGCTTGGGAGAGCCAGGGGCACTTCCTGCAGCAGCTCAGTGGTTGTCACTGGGCTGGCTGTGTGTGTTGCTGAGGCCCTCAGCCACCCACTGCCCCACTTCGGGAGAGCCTGGAGCACCTCCTGCAGCAGCTAGGTGGTCATTGCTTCGATGGTTGCTTGTGTTGGGGGTGCGTGACTGAAGGCCTTGGCCTCCCACCGCCCCAGCTCGGGAAAGCCTGGGGTGCTTCCTGTGGTGGCTCAGTGGTCGTAGCTGGGGTGGTTGCGCTCATTCGGAGGGTGTGGCCAAGGCCCAAGGCCCCCACCCTGGGACCGATTATGCGTGTCAGGGGGCATGGCTGAGGTCCTTGGCCCTCCCTCCTTTCTGGTTTGGTAGCCCAGGGGACTTCCGGTCCTTCTAGGTGTTATAGGTATTCTTTGGTGAAATGAGACCTTTACTAGTTAATATCAAACTTTGTCTCTGGTGGGTACTTTGGGTATTTTCTTTCTTCTTTCAGTTCTGTGTTGGATTATTTGCTGTTTTCACCACTCAAACTCTGTGCTGGAACTAATTTGCTGTCCTTTGCTTACTTCTAAAATGGGGGAACTTCCTGTGCAGACCAGTACTTGAGCTCTGTGGTTGAGCTAAATTGCTGCTTTGCTGCTGATTCCCTAGGGAAGGCTTTTTGTGTAACTCAGGTGTTAGTGATTGACTTTATACATACTTCAGTGCTAGTGAAATCTGGTGCACCCGGGTTGTGTAGAAACACTGGTTTGGGCCTGAGTCTTTTCATCAAACTGCACCCCATGCAAATCTGTATTCCTGACCAGTCTCCTCTGAGGGCTTCTACACTGATTGGGGCAGATCAGCTGTCCTTGCTGTGCCCCAGTGTCTCCCCAGTGGGCCTGTCTCCCCCACTGCCTGTGCTCCAAACACTTCCCATGGGAGGGGCCATGCTCTGGTCCCTTATGATGATTCACTGGCCTCTGAGTGGCTCCTTTTTTTCAGTTGTTGTGGCTCCTCAGTCCTGTGTGGGTCCACTGGAACCCCTTAGTGGTATTGCTGTCCTCGGGGTCACCAAGGCCCTCTTCTCCCCTGCCACCTCCAAGCAACTTCATCCAAAAGGCACAGCTGCAGTTTTTGCCAGCTCCTGCTCCATGCGCTCAGCAGCTCCAGCCTGGAAATGGTGGGATTCAAAACGGTTGGTGGGGTTTTTCTTTCTCTCATCATGGCTTCTCCCACCTTCATGTACTCTGTAGGTCTCTCCTCCTCTTCCCCTGAGCTCTAGCGGCCCCAGCTTGGCTGTTGTTGCTTTTTTATAGTTGTAAATTGGTTGATTTGTGGGAGAGAGTGACGTTGGGGATCGTGTATTCTGCCATCTTGACCAGAAGCTCTAGGATAGTTTAAGATAGTTTGACATATGCAACATCAAGACTAGATTTTTTCCCCCCAATCTCTATATTTAAATTAATGAATGGCATCATCATTTTCTCAGCTACCCATGACTAGCTTTGTTTTCTCCTTTAACCCATATGAAAAGGGTGCCCATCTCTTAGATGGGAACATACAAGTGGTCTTCAAGAACTTCATGGAAGTATTCATATTCTCTTTTGATTTAATTTTTGTATGATCTTTCTGAAGTACCCTTGTACTCTTGTACTTTCACCACTGCCCTGGTTTATGTTTCTGTTCCTTTCTATCCAAACTATCATGTTAGAATTTCTGTATCTAGTCCTTCCCTATCCAAGTCCATTTGACTCACTGAAGCCAGCTTGATTTCCTTGTCACTCATTGGATTGAAAATCTTCCTTGCCTGAATAAAGTACTGATTTGTCAGTTTGGTATTCAGTCCTAACTTACCTCACCAGCCTTGTTTTTATCTATTCTCCTACATGTAGCCTATCTTTTCTCAACTTACCCCACACTTGCCCACCACCAAGTCTTTGTTCATTTTGTCCATATACCTTGAAGTCTCCCCATCAACTCTTGCTCTCAAAATCTCCTGGGAACCATCTCGTTCATCACCCCTTTCCTAATCCCCCTAACCATATATGACCTCTCTTTCCACCAAAAACTACTCTGAGGGCATTTCATCATTTGTATTACAGCTTGATTGGGCACTTACTTTACCCACAGTTCCAAAAATTTGTTTCATGAGATTATCTAACTTACCTTAATAGTAGCACTGTGGTTATTATCAACAGGTATTAAGTCCTTTTGTGTTGGGCTTAGAGTCAAGACTTTATATTCAGCAGATATTATCTTTATTTTACAAATGAAGAAACCAAATCTCAAATAATTTGTAAAGTTACAGTTTGTTAGATGTGTAGCCATGATTTTAACCTAACTGCCTAGCCTGAAGTCCATGCTTCTAACACTATTTGTTATTGCCATTATAAACCTCTCACCCTCCCTTTCTTACTGTGCTTGTGAGAAAATTTATTTTGAAAAATTTGTCTTTAAAAATTTTTGATGGTGTTATAACATCAAGATCAAGGGTTCGGATCCATGTACCTGCCAACTGCCAAAAAAACAAAAAGAACTTTTGATGATAGCTCTTTAATAGAGTTGGTTAACTTATGAAAATTTAAAGATAGAATTGATAGTAATTTTGTTAAAATGTTATTTGTATTGGGATAATATACTATAAGTTCAAATATATATTTTAAGATATGTCTTAAATTTGAAGTTGATGTGATAAAGCCTGACACAGTATGGTAGCTCCATGGCCTTGGGATAGGAAAAAAATGGACAGACTAGATGGACTTCATTAAAATTAGATTTCAGTTCATCAAAGATAATATTAACAGATTTGAAAAGGCAAGCAAAAGTGTAGGAAAAGATATTTCCTTCCTTCCTCTCCTTTTCTTTTTTCTCTACTATCTGAGAAAGAAGTTGTATCCAGAATGTGTAAAGAACTTACACAAATCAATATGAAAAAGACAATCCAGTAAAAAAACTGGGCGAGATTTGAACAGGCAATTCACAAAGGAAGATATCCAAGTGGTCAATAAACATATGAAAATGTACTCAAAATCCTTTGCTATCAGCAATTAAATTAAAACCCAAACAAGATGCCAATATATACCCACCAGAAAGGCAAAAATTGAAACAAAACAAAACAAACATTATGAAGTGTTGGTGAGGATGCGGAGTAACTGGAATTCTTGTCCACCACTGATGGGAGTATAAATTGGCTTAATCACTTTGGAAAATTATTTGGCAGTACCTATTAAAGCTGAACATATCCAAACCTATGACTCATTAATTCCTAGTGGAATTAGTACTTGTATCTTGGTGTACACAGATGGGCACAATACATGTACAAGAATTCCATATTAGCATTATTATAAATATCCCCCAAACTAGAAATAATCCCAAAATTCCATTAATAGTAAGAATCAGTATATACATTTTGGTGCATTTATGCAATGGTTTATACAGCTATGAAAATATATGAGTTATTATGCTATATATCACCATGGATGAATTTCACAAACATAATGCTGAGCAAAAGAAGATAATACAAAAGAGTATATACTGTATGATTCAATGTAGTCCAAAAATAGGTAAAATAAATCAAGTCAGTAGTACCTGAGAGGAGTCAAACGAAGACTTCTGGGATGCTGGTGTGTTCAATCTCTTGATCTCAGTTGTGGTTATGTGCATGTGTTCACTTCATAAAAACTCATCAGATTGTTCTTTTATGCGTACTCTTTGGGTATGTATATTATATTTGAATAAAAATGTTTACTATAAAATTTAAACTAGTTGGGAACTAATAATAGGTTTGGCAGAGATGTCTATGCACAGAGAGATTTATGTAACAGTGAACTCATAGATTCTCTCTAGAACCAGCATTAATCAGGAGGTCATTGGTCTAAAGTTTAGGCCATGTTTGCTAATCAAGAATGGCTGATGTAGAACTGGTAATATTCCATGATTACCTCCCAAGTTTAAATTAACTTTGTTTTCTGTCTGTGAAGGTTAGGAACTGGGTTAGACTTTGATATGGTCTCTGCTGGACTTCTACTTGACCTCTGACATCCTAGCCTGTTGGCCTACAGCGATCCTTGGAGCATTTTGAGAGTTTAAATGAGCTTATCCAGGTTCAGCTCTTAATCTGGGGAAGTTCTAGAAGCTTGTGATTTCTCTTTCTCTCTCTCTCTTTTTTTTTTTGGTTATAGTTTGTTTTGACACTCTGTTAAGAAGAATTGTCTTGCTGAGCAAGAAGGTGGAATTTTCTTTTTGTTTCATATGCTGCCCAGAACTTCTCAGATTACATGTACTTTTTTAAAAAGTAAGAATTCTGTATACCCAAGCAACAGTTTGTAGATCCATAACCTCTGTCAACAGTGTCATGTGTAGAATTATTAATCTCTTCAACAAGCCTGTAAATCATTTTAGGGCAAAAATACTGGTTATATTTAAAACATATACATTTTCACACTGGGATTTTTGTCTAATTTTGTTGTAGTAATAGACTACATTTACATTTAGAATTGCTTTTGGTGCCTAAGCACCATGATTCATATAATCAGTATTTCAGTATATAGTTCTCATTTCCTGAGTTTAGGAGAAAATACATATTAAGGAGACTATATCTCTGGCTATACTACATGATGAGGAAATGAGGAATCTTAGTAAAAAATATTCCCCCAATATAGAAACTTTTGGAATTTGAAAATTTGGAATCTTCAAAGAGTACTTTCTGGGAGGCCTGTTGAAGGTCAAGCACATGTTTTCTTTTGAACTAGTTGTATGGTTAAGACCTGGTTTGATAGAACAACATATATTTGGTGTCAGTAGGGGCTCTGATATTTAACCATTATTTTTATAATGTTTGGAATCCTTAAAATGCCTTCTAATGAGTTAGTATATATGAAAGGTAAAGGAAAATAAATATTACTGTTTCTGAAGGTCTTGTAACTCTATTAAAGCACTAGAAAACTGGCTACATCTGACAAGTAGCTACCTCTTTTCTTCTATATTTTCTATGTTCTTTCTTAAGTTCCATCTAGTTAGATGAGGTTAAAATCCTGCCACACCTCAGTGTTTTTCTTCCTGGACATCTTTGCATCCAGTTCCCTAATGATCTTGAGGGATTCCTGAAACCAGGGAAGGTGGGGCTGAATTAAGCACTTTCTTTTCTATCTGCTACTCTACCGCAGACTTCTAAGTGGGAACCAGATCTTATTCCTTTTTGTAACCTAAAATGATATACAGTATACAATATACAGTGTACAGTACAGTTGTAGGAACTAAATGATGTAGAGATAAGACTGAATGATTTCTCAAGGTGCCTCTCAGCCTTATGATTCATCACAATACCATGCACTAGTACTTCAGATTTGGGAATTTATTTACATAAAATCCTAAAAGAAATTTAATCAGAGTTGAAAATATTAGCATGCTTAATTTTTTTTCTTTTGAATAGACAATGGAGAAAGATGAAAATGTGTGTTAGCATGAAAACTTTATTTGACCCTCTTTTCTTTGTTTATAGGAAGACAACTCTTCTTGTGAGTCAAGCAAAGAGAAGAGGCAAGTGAAAAAAAAGGTGTCTTCTGGAGGAGTGTTTGTGAGAAGGTACTAGTCAGTGAAATAACTTTTAATAAACTTGCTTGATTTTTCTTTCATTTTTAAAATTAATGTAAATGTAAATCTATATGAACTCTTCTCAGAATTACTCTGATATGCTACTATTCCAGTTCTGAGGGCAGAAATATGTTATATAATATCAAAGGGATTTTTAAAATTATTGTTATGTACTCCTCCTCCCAATATACTTTTTTATATATCTACATAGGCAAGTCAAGAGGTTTATGAGTAATTAATTTTGAAAGTATTCACATAAATTTTAAAATATAAGACAGTATAGTCTAGTAATAAAAAGAAGTCTAGCTCTGGATATTAAAAATTATTAAAAATTCTATTATAGCTCCATAATAGAATTGTAATATTTCTTTCACTTTCTAGAGTACCGCTTACTACTATTAGAGTGGATATGTTTTTTTGTTTTAATTTTTCAAATGACTTGACTTTGGGAGAAAATGCAACATAAGATCAATAAGTTTCAGAAAAGAATGACTTTACAATAACAACCAAATCTCACTCTGGAAAGTTTTACCTAAAATGAAAATCAGTTCTTGTGAAAGGGGAAAAACAATGTATGCTTGCTAAAAATCCTCACTTAAGTAATCTTCAGATATCAACCATTGTTCTGTCTTGCAAATTTAAAGAAAAGGAATACAGAGAAGAGGCAGGTTACGTGGGGTAAGAAATACGTGGCTTTATTCTTTTTCCCCCTCAAGCTTAAAGATTAGTTGTACTTTGCTGACCAAAAAACAACTATGGCATTTCAGTTCAGTTCTGATTTCAATTCCCTCATTTTTCCTACTTTCTCTTTCCCCATTCTTCCCTCTGTGAGCTAGCAAAGATTTGTGACTATCTTGGGGCAGTTGTCTAGATCCTGTTTTCCCCTGAAGATCTGATTACTAGCTTTGGATTTCACTGGCAGCACTCTTCTCACCATATACCAGACTGCCCACCCTCTGGACTCTCACCTGTACCTTACCTGGACGCTAAAGGCTGTTTTGATTCAGTATCATCAGAACTAGTTTGCCCTGAAGAGAGTGCATTTGATTACTGAGACTAGTTCACGCTGGTCAAGGGTCTGTAAGCAAGTGTGAAAAAACGGCTTACCTATCCCGTTTGATAACTCTTGTATTCACCGTTGTTAGTTTCTCTGTGATTTCCAATAGGCTTTCAATCTATGTAACAATTGGGCCCTTTATCATTTATTGGGCCCTTTGTATGATATCTGTTCCAAGTCCTTTACTATCTCTTAATTCTCACAACAGTCATATGAGGTAGGTGTGCTTTATAGATGGAGGTTAAGTAGTTGTGCCTGGGATTAAACAACCCAGAGCTGGGATTCTAACCTTGGCAGCAAAAGTTCAGAACCTGTATCCTCTTAATCGTTACTGGAATTCCAAATCCAACATTTCCTTCACCTTCAGGGAGTATACACACCGTTACTTTTTCCCTCTAACCTTATGACCCTAAAGTTAATCCCAACCTTCAGAACCTGTATCCTCTTAATCGTTACTGGAATTCCAAATCCAACATTTCCTTCACCTTCTGGGAGTATACACACCGTTACTTTTTCCCTCTAACCTCATGACCCTAAAGTTAATCCCAACTGTGGAAACAGTTTGTTATGCTTGCTACAGTTTTCTTAAGACCATGTCTCTAGCCTCTTTCTGTACCAGTGAGGTAGGAAATACCAGAAGAGTGTTATAATAGAATCATGCACCCTTGTGGCAGAGGTTCCCTGGTTGTACTCCAAAATTTGTCCTCCTTTCTTCCATAGTAATAGGATTTACTTGGGTTTGTGGCTGCTCAGAATAAGGACTAATTTCCCAATTTCCCTTGCAGTTAACATGCCAAGTTATGGCCAATGGAATGTGAACAAAAAGTGTGTAAAATCTTAGGGTTATGTCCCTACAGGGAAAGGGCTTGCCCACCTCTTGTCCCTTTCTTCTTCTGGAATGTGGATATGAGGGTAACACCAGGGATGCTTGAGGAGCAATGAAACAAAAAGGAGCCAGGGCCCTGACACTATGGAGCTGACACATTAGCCTTAGAATGCTTACACTGGACTGTAAGTAAGAGAGAAATGAACCTACATCTTAGTTAAGCCACTGTTATTCTGGGTCTTATTATAGCAGCTAAATTAAAATTGTAATACAATCCCCAAATTATGTGTATTTATTTATAAATCACATACACGTATTATTGTTATGTTAGGTTAATGGAACAAAAATAGAAGTGAAAAAGATGTTAAAAAGTGATAGAAGTTATTTTCTTCCTATGACTCAGTAGATTGTCTATCTCTTGAGAAAGAGGTACTCAAGCTGGAGATTACTAGTATATTGAGTAAGAGCATGAAATTTGTAGTTTAAGACTTTGGTCTGTGTGACTTATTTGATGGGTGACCTTGAGCAAGTTACCTAAATTCACTAAGCTTGTTTCTTCAGCTATAAAATGAGGATAATACCATCTACTTAAGAGGAGAGCTGTGAAAACTAGGTGAGTTGATATATATACTATTTAGCATATTTGCTGTTATACAGTCAATGGTAATTACTACTATTCAAAGACAATCAGTAATTTCAGTGATGGTGACCATAGCCTTTTTCACTGCCTCATTTTTTTTTATGTTAAAAAATATTATTTAAAAAATTGACTTAAAATGTTACGTATCTAAATTCTTAAAGTTTGACAAAATGGGCATTATAAACTTTGAACTGTTTTTCAAATATGGTGAAGGATTTTTACTGACTTGCTTGTTCTATTTTGTCACTAAAGTGCTATGAATGGGCACATTAGGATGAACTCTATGGCCATAAATAAGGTGAAGAGCTAATCCTCTTGGATCCATTACTGGATGCAAGACACTTCATTTGCTAAATACCTAAAATGAGAATAAATACAGATCTATTTTATCTTTAGTGGCAATAAGCTTGGAACATGCATGTTTTATTTGTTGAGGTTTGAGGAAGTGCAATAAATGGTACCCCTCTTTCCCATCTGAGTTGTAAACATAATTGAGATGAATGAATAAACCAATATAGTGGCCTAAATTATACCTTTATTTACTGATAAAACTGATATTGGCGAATAGGGTTTTTATTGTCAGTCCATTAAGCTTTCCATCACTGAATTCTAGAATTGGACAGATTTACCCTGTCTGAAGCATCATTGTACTGGGGCAGGCCCCACCCTTAAGAGGCAGAGGCTGATCCTATAGGAGCCGAACAGAATGAATGCTGTCTGCAGACAGGCTGATTGCATACAGGAGTGGGGAGGAAGTGATTGGGCCACTTGAGCCTTGTTTCTCCTTCCAAATTTATAACTAGATAACCACTTTACTTCACCTAGGGCAGAGCAGAAAAGGAAATAAAGAAAGAGTGATGACAATAATGTTACGCTATTGGAGCTTCCTTCACATGGAGAAAAAGCGGCATTCCCTCTCAATATTTTAGCATATTTTAAACTGTAACAAACCAATAATTTATTTGCTTGTGTAATGTCTCTCTTCCCATAAGATTGTCAGTTCCCTGAGAATGAAACCATGTTCACCTCTGTGTACACGAGGACTAACTAGCATGTTGTTTACCTGAACATAGCAGGCGGTCATATTGGTTAAGTGAACAAATGTACTATAATTTGTAGACTTTAACTTATATGGTCCTTATTTATTAACCCAATAGAAATTTATCTACAGTGTGCTAAGATCTCTCTTAGGCAAGATTCTGAGATAAAAATGAATCAAAATGCAGCAGCATAATGTTAAAATACAGTTTTTGTTTTGAAAACAACACATCAGTTAGACCTTTGAAGATTTAATTGGAAAGTCTCTGATTCTCACTCTTTGGACCATATGGACCAGCCTCTTGACTGCTCTATACTACAGACTCCTTGTTTATAGCTAAACAAATGAAAGGGTTATTTTGAATTACTAATTGACTATCAGACTTTTAAAGCTATTGCCAAGTCATTATGAAATCTTTTGAAATGTTTAGTACTTTCTGGCCTTGGCTTCTTGATCTGAATAAAAATAAGGTGAAAATGACGTTTTGTAATTNCATGTTCACCTCTGTGTACACGAGGACTAACTAGCATGTTGTTTACCTGAACATAGCAGGCGGTCATATTGGTTAAGTGAACAAATGTACTATAATTTCCATGTTCACCTCTGTGTACACGAGGACTAACTAGCATGTTGTTTACCTGAACATAGCAGGCAGTCATATTGGTTAAGTGAACAAATGTACTATAATTTTTTACAGTAGACTTTAACTTATATGGTCCTTATTTATTAACCCAATAGAAATTTATCTACAGTGTGCTAAGAACTCTCTTAGGCAAGATTCTGAGATAAAAATGAATCAAAATGCAGCAGCATAATGTTAAAATACAGTTTTTGTTTTGAAAACAACACATCAGTTAGACCTTTGAAGATTTAATTGGAAAGTCTCTGATTCTCACTCTTTGGACCATATGGACCAGCCTCTTGACTGCTCTATACTACAGACTCCTTGTTTATAGCTAAACAAATGAAAGGGTTATTTTGAATTACTAATTGATTATCAAACTTTTAAAGCTATTGCCAAGTCATTATGAAATCTTTTGAAATGTTTAGTACTTTCTGGCCTTGGCTTCTTGATCTGAATAAAAATAAGGTGAAAATGACGTTTTGTAATTTCTTTGAAATTACGTATATACTACCAATCGATATTATTACATAAGAAAAAATAAAGTAGATCCAGTAACAACAAAACAAAATAAAAATCTGAATTTCCCTATGTGTTTCTTGAAAGTAGGTACTGTATATCAATAGGTATTTGCTTAATTTAAATGAATCATTAAGAGAAGCTTTGTTTTATGTAATGAATTTAAGATGGGTTAACAAACTGGTTTAAGTTAAGAAGCAGGGATAAACAGATTTTTGTGTATCAAAATTTAAATAAAATGTGATCAGAGCTCAATATTTAACACAACTCAATAGATTTTATACTGTTATACACTTACACTAGAGCATGCATTATTTTAAAATTTATTGTTTTAGTTCATTACAAAAAAGAAATCTCCAGCAATATGGTAAGTCACTTTTAAAATCCAAATAAAACTTTGTTATAATAATCTATGTAATTGTACAATAGCTATAGGGAAAGTTAAGTCCAATAAGAAGTATGTAGGCTAGGGAATACTTTTCAAATTTGCAGCAGATACAACAAAATCCTATATGATTTACAGAGTTGCTCAAGCAAACACAAGAAAACTGGTTCAGTTTCTATGAACTATCAAAAGGATAAGGATAAAATGCCCTATCTTAAATAATTTTGAATGACAGCTTTTTGACATAATAAAATAAAGACACAGACATACAATAAAGACAAAATACCTTTTCCCATTCTGAAACACTTTTCTTTAGTCCATATCTTTTGAATAATCTTGTTGAAGTACGTTTCTGCTGTAACTGACAATGTTCAAAGTAAATCTATCCTGGTTTAATGTTCTAAGAAGTCAACAGCAGAAGCAGGAGCATTAAACAGTAGTTTCACTGTTACTTCCAGATTCTATAAATTCCCAAAGCTATCGCCAAGCAAGTGAACACTGAGGCTGTGAAAAGAAGAAACTATGTTACAGGTCATGTATTTTTGATTGCAGAGATAAAGAAAATATTTTATCTTCCATATAAATGAAGAGCAAAAAACAAAGGAAATCCATCCAATTTTCTACTTTATGGTTTTCATTTCCTAGAAAATTAAAGTAAGAATAAAAGATATCTTTGAAGACAGGATTAATGCTAATTCTTCTTAAAAAGCTTCCTGTATTTTAAAACAGACTAAGGATGACAGTAATTTTAAAATGTAGTTATGTCATTAGAATCTA
The DNA here is from genome assembly GCF_000696425.1 of Galeopterus variegatus. Taxonomy (NCBI): domain Eukaryota; kingdom Metazoa; phylum Chordata; class Mammalia; order Dermoptera; family Cynocephalidae; genus Galeopterus; species Galeopterus variegatus. Next base: position 130,232 of record NW_007726500.1, on the reverse strand, counting down.
TAAACAGTATTTAAAGTCACTATTAACATTAGCATTATTAATAACGACTACTTTAAATAATTATAAACTCTAATTTCAGATCTTACAATAAACGAACATCTTACCTATATTTAAAAATTATGTATTTAAGCTAGTATAATAGACATCAATATATCTATGAGAAGAAAATTTTAATTGCCTTTTCAGTACATTTTAAAATTATTTCTCTCATAATTATTTTAAGAATGAAATTTTAATAAAAACCCCTTTAAAAAACTCAATGAGGTAAAAGAAGGCAGAAAAAGGATAAGGCCTTTTAAATAGTTTATATACCACCTACTCTTTATGTTACATCATTTTGGGTAGAAACCCTTTCTGTTCTGTCAGCTTTAAGAAGCTAAATCAGAGTGAGGCTTTTAGGGACTCCCTAGACTCCCAGTTTGTTTAAACAGCCATGAACAAATTTTTTAAGTGGTGACTGAGGTGAAGGGGTGAACTTTTATGACAAAAGATACAAGGAATTAGTCTTTCAAAGAAAAGCTCTTCTATTTATCATGTGTCAGGTAGTGTGCTAATGTGCTGAGCAATTTTATTCTGGGCAGCAATTTGTTACTATCAAAGTTTTTAAATGTGCATATCTTTGGGCCCCAAATTTTAAATGGGCACAGCAGTTTGTTATACAGAAATACTAGCACAAAGGCACAAAGTAATAAATATACACACACACATATATGGCTGTTCAGTGCAGTATTGTTCTTAATAATGAAAAACTGGGAGTAAAATACCTATTAATAGAGGACTAGATAAATTAATACGATTTTTTTTTTGTGTGTGTGTGTGTGTGGCTGCTGGTACAGGGATCCAAACCCATGACCTCAGTGTTATAACACTATGCTCTAACCAACTGAGTTAACTGGCCAGCCCAAATTACAGCATTTTTATGCAATGGGATACTTTGCTTTCTAATAAAAAGACGTTTATGTATGTGTTGACATGGAAAGATATTTTAGACATTTTGTTAAATATTAAAAAGTTGTAAAGTAAACTGTAATGTAGATCTAATAATTATTTTTTAAGAAGTATATATAATGTTTTTATACAGAAGAAAAAGCCTAGAAAAATTTATACTACTAATAGTAAATACAGGAAAAGAATTTGGAAGGCTTTCACTTTCATTTATACTGCTTTTGAATTATATGAACAATTTATAATTAAAATGATTAAAATTTTACTTTATTTATTTTTTAATAAAAAGAAATAAAAAAGGCAGGGGCCGGCTGGTTAGCTTAGTTGGTTAGAGCATAGTGTTGCAAACACCAAGGTCAAGAGTTTGGATCCCCAAACTGGCCAGCCACCAAAAAAACAAACAAAAAAAGACAAATACTACTTGACTAGGGCATTCTTCCTAGCTCATTGGGGCCCTGTAATTGGGTCAGATCATATGGTACTTAAGGAGCTCTCAGTATGTGAAAATAATCAAATTTTAGGGTAGTAAATATGCTCAGTTAGTTGATTCAAGTTAAGAGGTTATTCCTCTCCCTACCCTGCTTGCTATGGTTTTTAATGCCCTATATCTACTTTAGTGATCTTTCTCTCTAGCCCACCCAAATCCTTACAGAAGAGCATAAGCAATCAAAAGAAAATTTTCATTTCTTTTCATTGTGGAATACCCAGTTTTGTACTTGTGTTTATGTATTTTTTTGATATCCATATGCTTTTCCTACTAATAAGTTGCAGAGCCTCCTGTTAAACGTATCTTGAGCCTGGAACCGTCTTCAAGCACTACAGGGGATGAAACAAAAAAGGAGTCTTGTTATAACTCCTTTTTTTCCCCTGTGCCTGCATGGTTACCTTGGGAAGTAGGAACTAACAACTCTGAAAATTAAATGATAGCCATTCCTTTCTCTGCAAGACAAATAGTCTTACCTGCAAGATAACGAATTGTCTCAAGTTTGTTAGACTCCATCAGTGTTTTTAAGGAAGCAATTTCAGTGTCAATTTTATTACTGGTCTCTGAAATAATACTTTTGGTTTGGGTATCCTGTAGTAAATAAGAATAAACAAGAGTACTACACTTTGTTCCTAAGTATTAAGGACAAAAACATTTACATCAGAAACCCTCACTTTATGGGCTAAAAGTCTTAATTGGGGAATCACAATAAAACCACAGTAGTATTAAAAAAAAAAAAAAGTGAACACTGCCAACTGACAAATCACACTCATTCTGGTTTCAGACTGGGAGATTATTTGTCAGGATTATCATATACTGGGCATATTCTACTAAAAACCTCATAATAAGATATGTGAGACATAAATATGTAAGATGATAAACTGAGAGGCAAAAATTTTAGTCAGAGAACTATCACTTTATGTGTATAAAGTCCTTGGGATATTATGGTTAAATACCTGATGGATAACACTGAATGCTATGTGTATGGGGGCAAAGAGAAGAGATAAGATGGTATCTAAAGCTCGGAAATTAGTGGTGAGAGAATTTGCTGACATCTTTATCTCCTATATCTGAGTAAGAAGTAAGAGAAGGGAACAGGATCTTTGAGAGGACAATGTGACCTTCCCTTCTATTAAATTATAAGCAAGAGTGATGTCTCTTCTGTTAACATATAAACCAAATCGCTTTTAACTTTTAAAAAAAGGACTAGGCTGAGTCAGAAAACTGGCTTTTACTCAAGCCATAGAGATTAAGACTAAGAAAGTAAGCAGTACTTCTGAGTATAGTGTTTAGAATCCAGGTTCTTATCCCAGCTCTACCACTTATTAGCTGGGTGACCTTAACCTCTTAGTGCCTTATTTTCCAAATTGGTAAAATGTGAACAATAGTGCTTACCTTACAGAGCTAATATGAAGATTAAATGAATTAACATAAGTAAATCATGAAAATAATATTTGATGCATAAAAAACGCTCAATAAATATTTACTATGATCTTTTTTAAAACTTAAGATATTTAATTGAGCTTAGGCACTCATTTCAATACCAGTTCTGAAATACCAGTAGTGAATCTTTGTATTTAAAAAATAGTTATTTCCTACATAAAAATAATTTATTTAAAGTATACTAAGCGGAAAGCATGATTCTTACTCTGGGGCCACAGATCATGTATGACTATCTACTTGGTGGCAGCTTCCCCAAAAGTGTTGGCTGACTATAATAGCTATGAGGAAATCATGGATTCTACAGGGCTACCTTTTTAAATTCTACACTTATAAACTGATACATATAAAAGTAGTTATACAAGGCACAAGAACTGTACAAAAGAGAAATTTTTATGTACTACTTTACCTTTCTGGTAAACTCTGTGGTTGCTTCCATAAGTTGCTTTTCTTGATCTGTAAACTAAAGGATATGAAGCAGCAAGAGATTAAAACAAACAAAAAAAGACTAAAAATAATTAAAAAGGAATAAATAACCAATTTAAAAACACATTACCATATCTGTTACTCTGCTCCTTTCTAGATTGATGTCTAGTTTATTATCCGCTCTGATTCGACTGGTTTCATTCTTTAAAGAATATAAAAATATTTTAAAAGATGATCTTATAATGAATATTTGTTCTGAAATTAATAAGGGGAAAAAATTTCACTTACTATTAGTTGTTGTTTAACTTGGTCTAATTCAATTTTCATTTTCTAGGTATAAGAAAGACCACATGCAATTAGCATTAAACCACAAGTCCATATTATGATTTATTATAAAAATCTGAAACACTGGATTAGCAAAATTTGGACAATATATGGATTTCTGATATAGGATTTGATAAAAAAA
>NW_007726500.1:124725-126448 GCF_000696425.1 Galeopterus variegatus | reverse complement strand
AAAAAAATAATTGTTAAAAGAATAGACCATCATATTCAAAAAATAATTCTTATAAACAAAACATTAGAAAATATATTTATGTTTTAGTATTAAATTCTACTTGTAAAAATGATTGATTTTCTAAATTTAAAACATTTAAACTAGTGGCTAACATAACTTAATATTCTGATTTAATTGCAGAAACATTTTTCTCTGAAGTGACAAAGATAATTAGTATAGGACTGAATAAAGTGGAAAATGCCACATTACTTTGAACTCTGAGAACATTATACTATGAGCTACACTAGAAATTTAATATAATATACAGAGCTCAAAGATTATCCCTTTTATGTGACCTGTATATGTATAAAATATAAATCTTACTCTTCAATATGCAAAACACTGATCTTCACATAAAAAGATAAGGTTAAACAGTGTATTTTTCATCCCAAAATTTTTTAACTGTTTAATAACCATATAAAATTATTTGGTCTTATTAACTTATTCACCAAGTAGGATACTTGTGAGATCAGAAATAAATTAAAACTTGTATCACCTCATTCTCTGCTCTTAGATTTGCAAATTCACTTTTCTCTAGAATGACCATGTCTTTCCTGATGGAGTCCAAGTGAGCCATTAGCTGTTGTACTGTTATTTCCTAGAAAACAAAATAAAAATAACCTAGTCATCTATGGAATGCCATCCTTTTATTTATGAAATTGTTTTCATGAAATTTAAAGCAATTTTTTTTAACATGTTACAAGGTATAATGTTGCTTGGCTAAGTTAAAAAAGTATGAAACCTATACATCTGAAATATCAAAATGAAAAGGCAGAGATTCAAGGAAGAAAAAAGTATTTCCCAGTAAAGAGAAATGAATGTCTAGGTCTTTTAATGAAAATAGCAATAAAATATTCACTTAGCCCCTAAGAGATCTTCAACAAATAATGTTTTGGTTTTGTTTTTTGAATACCTAAATCGAAAAGAGTTTTATCATCTTTTATTGCTTTGCTTTTGAGGAATTTTCTACCTTTGGAAAATTCCAGGGTATTGGATGAGACTTGGAAGTCTGGTAGTAAAACAAAATAGATAGATGTATGGTTAAGATGTATGGTTAAAATAACTGCCCTTTGTCAGCAAACATAATTAGTTTTGTTTAAATTCCTGGATATTTTTCCTATATTTGGCAATACAGAGAATATGTGAAAGAAAAGGTGGCTCCTACCTGAAAGATTTATAAACTTTTGCTTTGCTAGGGAGGGACATTTTTTGTAGAAATGATTTAAGGTAGCCTCACAAAGAAAATATAACTGTCACCACTAAACTTCTTAAAATTAGGTAGCTTGCTGACTCATCATTATTCCTCTTTACCAAAAGAGACAGCAGATGAGGGTGTAACCTTGAAAAGGACTCTGTGTAACAGGGTTTATAAACTAAACAAAAAGCCCAAACAAGAACAGGATCACCAGCTGGAACTCTCATTTTTAAAGTCACAATTTGCAGCCAGGGGTACTTTCTTGGGGTTGCAGTCCTCCATCTGTTTCGAAATTAACTTGACTTTTAGGAAAAAGAGGCTATAACAATTCTAGACACATGACCAAGAAACGACTGTCTTCAAAGGGTCTGAAATGCACATGTCTTCTTCAAGAACAACTTTCAGATTGCACAGTCACATAAGGTAGACAGAGGTTGAAAATATGAGTTCTGGTGTCAGGCTGTCTGGATTTGAATCCAAACTGCTCTT
>NW_007726500.1:109368-123952 GCF_000696425.1 Galeopterus variegatus | reverse complement strand
CAGAGGTTGAAAATATGAGTTCTGGTGTCAGGCTGTCTGGATTTGAATCCAAACTGCTCTTAACTGTGAGACTTTGGGCAAGTTATTTAACTTCTTTGGTCTCATTTGTAAAATAGAAATAATAACAGTACCTACATTGTGAACAGTTGTTTTGAGGATTAAATAAGATAATCTATGTATGCTTAAAATAGTATTTGGCACATGGTTAGCACTCAAAAAATGTTGGCTATTATTATCACCAATGGGACAGGGACCGGCAACGGATCGCAACCCTCAGTGTCGCACCTGTACTGGACCGGGACCGGCAACGGGATCGCAACCCTCGGTGCTGTGCCCGCACCTCGCTCAGCCAGTGAGCGGGAACCGGTCTGTATGTGGGATCCGAACCCTCGGCGGGAGCGCCGCCGTGCTCCCAAGCGGCGCACTGTAGCAGTGTGCCACCGGGCCGGCCCTTGTTAAGACTATTTTTACTCTTCTATCCCTCTAGACATTGACTTTACTAAAAGTTTTTTTGTGTGTAGTCCCTTGAGAAGGGACAACAAGGAAGATACAGGTGTGTATGGAAGATGGGTGGGTAGACAGAGACGTAGTTATGGAAAAGATTATCTGATGAAACTGTCAGAAGTGATAAAAATGAATGTATTACCTGTTGAGTTTGAGTGACCATCTCCTTATAGATAGTATCCAGGCTGACATTTGATAACATGGATAGTGCTGATACAATTGTTTCTGCTTGTGTTTTGTCAAATCCTGTAGGCAGCAAATAGGTATTTATATTTTTTAAAAAGTGTATATCCTTATCAAATAACTTTCCTCAATATTGTTATACTTTAAAAAAAACGGTTACAATTAGAAACTACAAATAATGATAGATTACTCTCTAAAGCACTCTACAATTTTCATTTGCACTGATATAATTCCCCACATCTATGTCAACACTGGATATTACTAGTGTTTATTATTTTTGAATGTATAATTGGCATAAAAATAATATTGCATTTATTTTACTTTGCACTTAAACTTGCATTTTCTTGGTTGGTAGTAAGGTTAAGCATCTTTACATATATTTTTTGGTTACTTATAGTTATTTTCCTGTGTACTGCTTGTTTATAGCCTTTGCCCATTTTTCCATAAAATTGCTTAACTTTTTCTTACTGATTCCTAAGAACTCTTTTACATTTAGCTTTAATCCATCAGGAATTTAGTTTTCAGTAATGTGATCTAATATATTTTTTCCAATGGCTAGTAATTTATCATTCACGTCTTATTAAATAGGACTATTTAATAAATTCCTTTCCCTAATTTGTAATGCCTTCTTTATCACATGCTAAATGCATATATGTTTCTAGATATCATTCCGTTCCACTAATCAAGTTTTCTGTTACTGTGATATCACATAATTTAAATTACTCTTTGAAAAGAGTCTGGTAATTTTTTGTGCTTGTTCTTTGATTTTTCAAATAAAGTTATTCTTGAACATTTGTACTTCATGGACTTCAATATCAACCTAGAAACACTAGTTTTTTCTTTTTACTTAATTGGAATCATTCTGTACATATAATTTTATATAATGCTTTTTCAATTAATATATCTTGAGCATTTCCCATATCAGTAAATATTCTTCAGGCAATACCATTTTTTTTTTTTTTTTAAAGATGACCGGCAAGGGGATCTTAACCCTTGACTTGGTGTTGTCAGCACCATGCTCACCCAGTGAGCCAACCGGCCATCCCTATATGGGATCCGAACCCGTGGCCTTGGTATTATCAGCACCACACTCTCCTGAGTGAGCCACGGGCCGGCCCAGGCAATACCATTTTTAATGACTGTAAAATATTCCATTTTATGAATGGTACTTCTACTTAAATAGTTACTCTTAATTGTTCGAAATAGTAATTCTGTCTTGACTAAATAATTATATGAGTGCTGTGAATTTTGTTCTTTCAGAAGGTACCCATGTTTCTCACCATGAGTTTCCAAGTCTTGAATCAATGCATGGGTATCAAAAGTTAATTTCCTTTGTTCTAAAGGAGTTATGTCCACTGGCCTCCTATCATATCCTTCCTTGGTTGTGGTGGTGAAGAAGTCTGAAAGAGAAGACAATGAGAATTTATTTTTCTTGTAAACTGATAGAGGAATAACACTTTAGCTTCTCAAGCATTTTCCCCATCTATTTTTTCATATAGTTCCAGCTCTTCTAATGAGAAGTTCTGTAATCTCACATAAGTTAATTGAGTCCTCGGAGCCCCTCTTTTATCTGTAAGTGTCCGACATTATTCTGTATATAGGAAACATTCAATAAATGTTTCCTTTTCTTCCTTCATTATTCAGAAATGTTTTGTTGGGAGTCAGTCTAAAATTATAACATACATCAATTGTTTTGGATATCACTGCCTCAACTCTAATTACTGGAGAGCAGAAACTGTCTTCTTCTTTTGAGCACTTCTCAGTGCTCAGCAGAAGTCTTTCATAAAGTTATGAAAATTTGTTTACACCTATATCCCTCTGTCTAAAGTAGCTTTCCATACTCCCATTCTCTTACATATCCACATAGTTTATTTCCTACACAGTTCCTAGTTCTAAACTGAAATTATCTTGTTTGCTGTTTGTCTCTTTGAACCAGAACATAAGCTCTGTGATTCTTTGTGTTTTTCACTACTGTATCTTCAGCACCTAGAATAGTGCTTTGGTACGTAGTTGGGTCACAATATTCTACTGTTGAATTAATTGATGAACTTGATTTTAAATCCTGGAGTATTTACTGGTGTCCACAAAAGAGCCCTAGAAAAAATTTCTCATTTTTAAAATAATTCTTCTTGTACTTTTTCAATAGATTCCAAATTTTTACCCTGGACACAATACCTATACTTGTCTATATATTGCTGATGAATTTTGTTATAGTAGTCCTCCCTTATCAGAGAGATACATTTCAAGGCCCCTGGTGGATGCCTGAAGCCACAGATAGTACCAAACCCTATACATACTATGTTTTTTTCCTTTGATTTGATAACTGAGATGGGTAAGTGACTACCTGGGGAGTAGAGGGGTAGCATATACACCGTGGATATGCTAGACAAAGGGATGATTCACGTCCTGGGTAGGACGGCAAGATTTACTACACTACTCAGAAGAGTGCACAATTTAAAACTTACAAATTGTTTACTTCTGGAATTTACCATTTAATATTTTCAGACTGCAGTTGTCAACAGGTAATCGAAACCATGCAAAGCATAACTGAAATAAGAGGGGATGATTACTGTATAAGATACTTGCTTTGGGGGAGAGCTCTGCCCATACACAACTTCTTTACTATTACTGTTATTAAGTAAAATAACTGCTAATTAGTTAATCAAACATGAGGTACTATACCAGATATTTTATATATTACCAAGGCTAGGTGGTATTATTCACATTTTTAGATTTAAAAAAACTATGCTTAGAAGAGGTAAGGGGGTTTCCCTAAGGTCACAGAGCCAATGGCAGAATAAGGATTCAGACTCAGGTTCTTCTGACCCCAAAGTTCATGCTATTTCCATTACCCCATGCTCTATTATTTATCCTAAGCCATTTAAAATACCTAGGTACTTAAAAGACATAGTTGCAAATTCAGCCATTACTTTTCTGCTAGTATTAAATAGGGCAAATGTGATTTCCTTCCTGTATCTTTCTAGCCAACATATATTTACTAATTGCCAGGCCCTGTGCTAAGCACAGGGGATAAAATGATGAGCAAAACCAGACATAACCGATGTCCTCAACTAACAGGTAGGAAACAGATGTTATTTTTAAGAAATCTAAGTATCAACTCAATTCAAATGAAAAGATATAAAGATTCATTAAAAATTAGAAGGATTCTATTTAGCTAGAGGTAAGAGGAAACAGCTGTAAAGGTAGAGCAATTTTTAAAACACATATTAGCACACTGGTCAGCAATCTTTTTGGCTTGAATGCCATTTGAAGTGTTCAGAAATATGCATTTGTGTGTCAGTGTCAGATCTAAGGTAGGAGAGAAAAAGAAAAATGAGAGGAAAAAGAGGGGCAGATTTCAATAGTAGTTCTAATAATAATTGTATCAGGAGTAATGATTTGGTACTTAAGTTACCTACCCCTGATTACTAGTTCATTCTTTTATTTGGTGTTTAGAAAAAAAAAAAGAGTAATAATACTTATGTAACATTTTACTGTTCTCACAGCTATTACTCACTCCTTAAAAGTCTTATTTTATGGATGAGGAAAGTTGGAAGCCCAGAGCTAAGTAATTTGTCTGAGATCTTATGGACTGATAGCTAGGTAGATTAGTACAATTCCTCTGATTTTAATCAACAAAAATTTTGAATACCTTGCACAAAGAGCAGCTTCCTGCTAAATCTGGGATACAGACCAACTACCTTAATAAGATTGCCAACAAATCTTTGCAGGGTGCAGTTCCAAGTCTCATGTCCCACTATTCTCTCCCTGGCCCTCTGCATTTGATTTTAATTCCACAAACATGTCATGTAACATTCCTTTTCAGAGCCTTTGCTAGCCCATGTTCAGAAAGATCTCCTTTCTTTGCCTGCTCATATTTTTTCTTCAGATCTCATCCTGAACGTCTCTTCCTCTGGACTGTCCAGACTCCTTCAGGTCAGGTCTTTCATAGTACCCTGTAACATTCTTTTGCAGTACCTCCCACAATTTTCACATTTATGTGACTGCTGTTTATATAGTTGTTAATTGTTTATATTGGTCAGCCAACAATAGCCCACAGGCTACCACCATCTGTTTTTAATAGTTTTATTAAATAAAACTAAACAGTTTGGGCCGGCCCAGTGGTGCACTGCTACAGTGCGCCGCTTGGAAGCGCGGCGGCGCTCCCGCCAAAGGGTTCGGATCCCACATACAGACCGGTTCCCGCTCACTGGCTGAGCGAGCTGTGGGCGCAACACCGAGGGTTGCGATCCGTTGCCGGACATGAAAAAAGACAAAAAAAAAAAAAAAGAAAAATAAATAAATAAATAAAACTAAACAGTTTTACTGGAACACAGCTCATTCATTTATGGATTATGGATTATCTGTGGCTACTTTCATGCTACAATAGCAGGAGTTTTGACTGAACATATAGCCCACAAAGTCTAAAATATTTTCTGTCTGGCTCTTTACAGAAAAAGTTTGCTGACCCCTGCACTAAAGTCCTTGAGAGCAGGGACCATATCTGTTCTTGCTCACCATTGGATCCCCGATGCCTAACAATTCCAGATGCTCCCTAAATATTTGTTGAACCAAAGGCACTGTGCTACTGTGCTCATCGTTATGCGTACAGTGATGAATAAGGCTGTGGTTTTTAATAATGTAATGTCAAGATTTACCCATAAGGAAATATAGAAGAGAGACATTTGGGCCTCCTTGAGAATAATGGATCAATAATGGCTATTGGGAAATAGTGCTAGAGCTATATTAAATCTTAGAAATTATTCAGACAGGATGAACAGAATGAACAAAATTCACCAAGGCATGAGCTGCCTTTGCTATTCCCACCTTGGGTTATATTTACTATGGGGCTGAAGAGAGCTGAGGGGAATACAGAAGGATATGTGGAATATTTATTCCTTATATATACTCAAATATTCATGTAATATTTTACTTATTTCTCACAATCCCTTGAAGTAGGTGTTGACACACTCCCTGGTAGTAGGACTTTGGAGGGTTTTACTCCTCTTTGGAGGCAATAAACTGAAAAAGCCAAGGATATTCCAAGTATGGTGTCAGTAATGTCCTGACTGTGTCATGAGGAGTCTGACTCATATGCATTCTGTAAGTCTTTGCAGGCATATTAATAGGCAGAGGAGAGGAAGTGACCAGAATCAGTGTTTCCAGTTCAAGGTAGAATAGCAGGTCCTTAATACTTAAAAAAAAAAAAAAAAATCCAAGAATTTAACATCTGTACGAAATTCCAAACCTTTCCTTTCATTGTTCTTCTTTTGATCCTTTCATACCTATCCATGTTTTTTTGTTTGTTTGTTTATGGTGACAAACTCAAAATATAAAGATTTAACCATCTTCACAAAGCTATTAAGTTGTATATTGTGATCAGAACTCTGGCCTATCTTATACCAAGCTCCTCTTTGCTGGAAAGGGCCACATTTTACGTTTGAAACAACATGTAAAACAGTATCTATGTCATTAAATCTAAGCTGCAACTTTTATATTAATTTACTGCTAACTTTAGAGCTGAAAAACTTCGGTGACATCGCTGGTTATTTTCTGTCAGGAAGTCAAAGAAAAGGCATTACCACGTATATTTGTACATTCTGGTCTACTGATGTGCTAAGCTAGTTGCATCACAATTGCCAGGATTAATAAACAATAAAGTAACACAGAGATCCCTGGGCTCCACCCCTAGATACTGACTCAGCAGTTCTGTGATAGGGCCAGAGAATCTGTATTTTTATTTATTTTTTGGTGGTTGGCCGGTACAGGAATAGAACTCTGGACCCTGGTGTTATCAGCACCAGGCTCTAACCAACTGTGTTCACCGGCCAGCCAGAGAATCTGTATTTTTAAAAGCCTCTTCAGTGTTTCTGATGTCCTTGCCAAGTTTGAGAAGTAGTAATAAACTAGGAATCCAGCACTATTGGGCATAAAACTTAGACAAATCACATCATCTTCCCATGCCTTTGCTTATTAATCTGTAAAAAGGGAATTGAGCTAGATGATAATTAAGGTCCTTCCATGGATCAAAGGTGAAGGTTTTCAAATTCCTTGACGGTTGACATTAGGCAAGTTTAAACTTGCCTAATTTACTTGTACACAGTAAATACTCAATAAATATTTGCTTAGTGAGGAAGACCACAAATCATATTCATTGTAAAGGAAGACTTGAGGTTTATCCAAGAACACTCAGAGTCAATAGGATAACTGAACAATTCAAGTGTTAACATTTATTTATGGTGATGTATTTTCCAGTATGATATGTGCTTCATTCTCTAAAAATGTTTAATTTTGTGTTCATTTGAATATGTAGTTTATCTCTTAACGCTTACAAAAGTGAGATTTGGATGATTTCCCTGGCTTCAAAAAATGCTACCTCCTTTTTGTAAAGTTCATCATAATGTGGTATGCTCAACACCCAAATATGTAACCAAAGACCTCAAGAATGACCCTAGCAGCTAAACAGCCATCTTACATATGGAGGATCAACAACTGCAGTCTTGAGTGCAGCTGTCACTGGTGTGAATAAAATGAAACAATGAGCAAAACAGCACAAATAACAGTGTGGAGGTGGGAGAAATGTGTTTGGGTACCAAACGGCTCAGTTTACCTGGCACTGAAGATTCAGGAAGGTGAACAGAGATGTTACGGTTGGTACAAGGTGCATACTTTGTGGACAATCTTAAAAGAGTTTAATTGGGTGGGGGGGAACCTTGAAAATATTCCTCTGAATAAAATCAGATGTTCTACACCACAGACTACTAACGGGTGCCAACTGGTTGGAAACTTGTAGATTACAGCACTCACTTTTTTTTTGAACGGCTACTGTGTGATTGTAAAGTGATGAGAATTATAGTGAGAATAAAGCAGACCTGACTTGAAATGCATGATGCAGTCTATCAAAAACCTAGGCTTGAGGCCAGCACCTAAATAACAATCTCAATTTGAACAGGCCACAAAAGAAATCAGGACACCCCCAAACACAGATTCTTGCGTTTGCTCCTAAAAGACCTACGAGATTACCGGCCTAATGTTACATAAAAAGGAAACGAGCTCAGAAAGAAGCCGAGTGGAAACCCAGGCCTGCAGAAGCTCGCTCTCAGAAGAAGGCGGTCCTCCTCCCAGTCCCCGCCTCGGTTCCAAGGGGCGAACCGGACAAACCAGCGCCCGGCGTGGGTTGGGGAGGTGGGCGTGGCACCCAGCCTACCGTTCGCCCGAGCAGGCACGACCCACGGGAATCGTCTCCCGAGAGAGCACTCAGGCACCCGAGGCACAATGCCTAGTCTCACCTCTCCGCACGACCGGCGAGGAACGCCCTCGGGGGGTTGATACCCAGCGGCCCGCTACGCCTTCAGAACGCAGGAGCCTCCAAGCCCAGCCAATCCTCATGGCCTCAGAGTTTTCCGATTGGCGGGAGGAGGAGTTAAGACGGGGCGAACTCGCTCAGGCTTTCGGGCAAGGTAGTTCTGGCACCGCAAGAATGCTGGGAAATGTAGTTTTCCGTCCGTCACAAGACCACCGCCCAGCGCAGGCTCGAACCGCGGTCCCGCGAAGCTGGGCCTCTTCACAGACGGACCCACGGTTCCCTAGCATGGTTCGGAGCTGTTCCGCTTCCCCCACCACCCCTTCCCGACCTGTGCACGCCGTTACCGCCCGAAGAAAGCGAGATCTCGTCAGAGAACCTTCCGGCGCCCGTTTCCTGGCAGTGAGGCACAATCCAACAGCAGAGTCTTCTTAGATAGCCAGAGACCATTACACGCTTGAGTCATACCTACCCGTCAGAGAACCTTCCGGCGCCCGTTTCCTGGCAGTGAGGCACAATCCAACAGCAGAGTCTTCTAGATAGCCAGAGACCATTACACGCTTGAGTCATACCTACCCGTACAGCAATCTGGGACCTGAAGTCCTCGACCGCTGAGCATTCTGGGGAGTCGCGTTGCGCGCGGGGGTGGGGGTGGGGGCACGAAGCCTTCTGGGAAATGTAGTCTAGCGTGCAGCTTTTTCTCGCTGTTTCGCACTCCGCTGTTCTACCCTCTCATGCTGTGGATGACCAACGACAGCCGTCCCTCCCTAATGGGGGCACGAAGCCTTCTGGGAAATGTAGTCTAGCGTGCAGCTTTTTCTCGCTGTTTCGCAGTCAGCTGTTCTACCCTCTCATGCTGTGGATGACCAACGACAGCTGTCCCTCCCTACACGCGGGTTCCAGGACCCCCCTCCCCCACTCTTCGGTATACCAAAATTCCGCAGGTACTTAAGTCTCCGGGAGCCCGAATATATGAAAAGTCTGTCCTGTTTACAGACGGGTTCCGCATCCCACGAATACTGTATTTTCGATCTGTGGTTGGTTGAAAAAAATCCGTGGACCCACGCAGTTCAAACCCTTGTTGCTCAGGGGTCAGCCGTGTTTTAGTTGGCTTAATCTCTCTTCAGGGACACTGAAGTCCTCTGTATAGGGAACCTAATTTCACCGTGTATCCCTCTCAAACCAGTTACTTCAGACTTAGCTGCACGTGGTAAAATACCGAAAATAACAGTGCAAAGTATTTGTGGTGTTCAAATGCGCTAATATATGCGAATGTTCTTTGTAAATCCTAAAATGGCACATAATCGTTAGGTTTTAGTGGTTTAATTCTCACAAGGATCTAAACAGTTGCCTCTAGGTTTCCTACCTGCCTGTATTCAAAGCTTTGTTGAGAGTTGGCTACGTTACAAGCACCATTTTAAGCACCGACGCACATCGAAAGGACAAAACTGATTCCCGCCAGCAGGGACTTTAGCAGACAATTCGTGGAGAGGAAGTATAAATGGCTATTTTTAAAAATGGGGGATGGGGGAGTTTAATCTCACCAGTTTTTTTTTTTTTTTTCTTTAAAAAAGCAAAACATAAGGATGTACCATTTTTACCTATCAAAGATTTTTTTTTTTTAAATGATAATTCCCAATGCTAGCAAATATGCAATTAGATAGGTTACGCTGCTGGCAGAAGTATAAATTAGTACAACATATTTGGAGAGCAATTTAGTAATATATATGAAATTCTAAAGAGTGAATAGCCAATATCACTTCTAAGAAGTTATCCTAAGAAAATAATCACATCTGTAGCTAAGATTTTTAAAAATGATAACCATTGCAGTATTTACAGTAGTGAAAAATTGGAATAATGTAAATATTCAAAAGTGATTTAATAACTTTCAGAAATGTCCCAAGTTGGAATATTATGCAATCATTAAGTATTTTTAAAAATAATCTTAGAAACAGGAAAATTACTTTATGAACATAAAAACATAATTCTGTTAAATGGTGTGATCCCAGCTCTGGAGGAGCTCACAGTCTGGTGGAAAGTACAGACCAGTAAGTGGGACCACAATATTAACATTTTTACTTACCTTAAGTAATGATAATGAAAAAAACTAGAACTCTTTATATATTAATACTTGTTTATATTAGTGTAAAGCTCTTTCTTCAATATACATATACAGTGTTGATTATTGACCTGACCATAGTTGGCATGTTTTCTTTTGTGGAGATGGCAATTAGATTCAGGGATTCTTAATCTTCCCAGGGTGGCTGAAATTGTGGCAGGTGAGCTCAGGAGCTGGGGGCAACCATATTCTACCAAGTAGGCCAGAGAGGTACAGCAAGAGAGAAGCAGGGATAGCAGATAGGGAGAGACCAGATGGTATTCAGCTAATAGATATAGCTCCTTCCTGATGCTCCTGTGTGTTTTCAGATTTTCCAAGGTTGCTATCATTTGTATACTGCAAGTCTTAATTTATAAAAATGTTTTCCCATAAATTTGTTAATATTTCTCATAAGTTTGTTGAGAAGAATAAAGGAGATAATGCATATAAAATACTTAGCACAGAAACTGGCACATAAAAGCACCCAGTAAATAGTAATAATGCCTGTTGACTTTATTCAATGTTGGGAGATAATTCTCTGTGGGTCTCTCATTTTTCTGCATGTCTTGCAAGCAGAGGGCTTCTCTGCCTTTTGTTATGAAGTCTCTTTTGAGGCAGTTTGTATAATGAACAGTCTTGGGAAATATGAGTTATTGTCTCCTTTAGGGACCCCCGTGCTCTTTTCTGTGATGCTCAGAGTTGAGCACAATTGCATGAGATGGCCAGAGGCCAACTAGCACTGCGCCTACAGCTCTGGTGGCTTGAAGGAGAGAGGATGCAGCCTGGACCACTCACATTTGTCAGTGCTTTTCTCCAGGAATAGGTGATGTGAAGGAATCCCAATGTATTTTTTAAAGTAGGTGAACAGGGCATTGAGAAAGAGACAGCTCTGGACCCAATATAGGTATAATTTTCTTCTTTAGCTTACTTGGAGTTCTTGACACTAGGGGGAGTAGGTGGAAAGGACAGAGGACAATTCTTTTCTCTTATTTCTGAAGCTGATTTTATAGTTATTGTGTAATCCCTGAGTCAGAGGAGCCCATTGTCACAAAAGGTTTGTGTAACTCTATGTGAATATCACATTTTTCATGGCTTGAAAGTGACCACCAACCCCTACCCACTGCAAATCTGGGGGGAATTTTTTTTTCCTGATTGTACTAGGAGGCTGGCAATGACACCAGTTACAAGTTTGCTGATTACAATGAATCAAAGGAAAGATTAATTAAAAGAAAAGAGGACAAAAAGAACTGTCAAAACATTATCTTGGTGTCTCTCACTGATTATTCTTGGTGTCTCTCACTGATTATTCATTCCACTAATCCTTATTGAACACTTTATGTTGCCAGGCACTGTTCTAAGCCGTCAGTAAACAGACAAGACACAGTCCTGCCCTCAGGTTGCTATCAAATTGTAATAAACAGCATGATGAAGGGACGTACTGGCTGTCAAGCGAATGCATAAGAGAGACTTATACTACCCTAAGCAGGGAGCCCTGGAAAGGCTTTAGTTTGGAAGGATGAGTAAAATGTAGTTTAGTTAAATGGATTTGGTGGTGGTGGGAAGTATGTTGTGTGCAAAAGGCAACGGCACCTGAAAAAGCTGGGAAGCATGCATGAGAGAGCCTGGTTCATTTGGGAAAGGAGAGAATGGCTGGAGTGATGTGTTGAGGGTAGAGGGATTTGGAAGGTGAGGTTGGAGAACGTGGGGCTGGTCCTCAAGATCTGTTTTACTTCATCCATTGTTGCTTTGTGTTGCTTCACCCCCCACAGATTTGTCACCCCAGTTCCCCAGGTGACGGAGACGCAAAGGATAACTCAAAGCCCATCTCTTCTGAGCAGTGAGAAGCCCCGAAATGGTTAACTTCCCTGGCAATGCTCCAGTGAGAGGCAACCCTTCCTTGGTAAATTAACCCTGAATCGGGGTTCTCTTCCTGCATTTATTTTCCAGATCAAGAAGTTACAGGAAGAGAACATAGGTGGGATTATAGTTTAACAATATAGGCTGGTAACTTTCAGTGAAACAAGCCAGATGACATTCCAGTAGACAATTAAGTGGTCCTATCAACAACAGCTTGATCTTAGCAAGCATTCCTTCTCCCTCCAACAATTTTCCAGTATCTACACATATCAAGCAGTAACCTGTCTGTCCTTGAGCCAGCAACCTTGCTGTGCCACAAATCTTTATCTTACACCAGAGACTTTAGAGCCCGGGGAAATTTTCCAGTCCTCCGCAAGGTCAATATTTGAAACCACAAGGCTTTGGAAAACCAGGCCCTATGAAGTACATATGCTTTATAGTATATTCCACAATCCATGGGTAAGGGGAATCACTAAAGGGTATTAGGCTGGGTAGTGGCATTGCAAAGTAAAAGTCATTGCCTGCTTTTGCTCAGTCCTCCTATCTGGACCTTTCTCTTAGCAATCAGGGCCATGTACTTCGCCTTGAAGGTCCCTTGTCCTAGGTACTGACCTAGAAGACCTTAGAGATCCCTTCCTTTCTAAACTAGGGATGAAACCTTGCCTGGCAGAGCTTATAGCTCGAGCCTCAAGGTACTTGATCAGAGAAGCCGTCTTTGTTGCATAGCTTGGCTGCCTCAGACCTCACAGGGACCTACGTGAGAAATAGGATTTGGGGTCTCAGCTTTGGAGACCAGTTTCTGCATTGGGGTATAGGGCAGCTCGAAAATCTCACCAAAGCCTCACCATGACCTATGTTCTTCCTATCCCCAACAACAGGATGGAGCATTCTTCCCCCAAAACTCTTTGTATATAGGTGTTGCTTTACCTCTTTTAGAGCTCATTGATGTACAGTAGCTCATTTGAGCTCCTTAGCTCCATGAGCTGGGTATCATTGCTCCTATTTTACAGATGGGAAAACTGAGGTTCAGAAGCTGAAGTGACTTTTCCCAGGTCACAGAGTAGATAAGTGATGGAGCTTGGAATTGAACATGCTGCACACTGTACAGAGAGTAACCCCTGTTCTGTCCACCATTTATTTTCACTGGGCACAGGGCACAAATTGTGAAGTCAAGTGTACTCTTAGGGACACATGGCTTTTCATCCCCCAAGAAGTCATTTTACATCTTTTTCATTTGTCTAAGAAAACAAAATATATAGTACAGGGATAGCAAATAAGTTTTATCCTCATGCCAACTTCCTTTAGTGACAGTAGCTGCTTGGAACAAAGCAGTGAGGATTGTGAGGCCACATTCTGGCACAGCAGGAAAGACTGCCATGACTGGTAATGCCTGCTGTGAATGCAGGAGTGGGAAGGGGTGGCACCTATGCATCTTTTAGATCATGTATTCCCCTGGGGCTCCCATAATCCCACTCTGGTCATGACATTTCCACTGACCCCTGCCTTCATCCCCAACACCCATTTTGCTCATTTTCTCTTATTCTTTCCCTTCCCTTCTGCACTGTTCCTGTCCTTTTAATAATAGCTCCAATTTACTGCACTTATACGGGGTGCTAGGCACTTTGCATATATTATTTTCAGTCCTCGTAACAATCCTGTAAGGTGGATAGAGATAAAAACAAGATTTGGAGAGGTTAAGTAACTAGTCCAGGGATACAAAACAAACAAGCTGGAATTTGAACCCTGAACCACATAGAAAACTTTGCATTTTCATGCTGGGTAATTAGTACCTTCCTAGTCACTATTTGCTTTGAGCCTCATGACGGCCCAGTGAGATATAGTGGTCTGGGTTTGCAGCTGAGGGAGCTTAAGGCTCAGAGGAGAGGAGCTGACTATTTAGTGACAGAATCATGCCTCAGGACTCCTAGTAAGGCCTTTTCCATATTACACCAGGCTCTTGGGAGGAGCCCTCAACTCCACAAAGCCATCTGAAATAGCTGATCTCTATGACTGTGTGGAGAATTTGGGGGCCCTTGATCGATTTTATTTCTGCCACCCTTACCCTGTTCTCAGCTCTTATCATCAAGAAGGTCTTTCTTTTAATGTTAGGTCTTTCTTCTGTAATTTAGCCCATTTCTTTTGAAAAATAATTATTGAGGTGAAATTCATATAACATAAAATTAACCAACTTAAAGTGAACAATTCGGTAGCATTTAGTATATTTACAATGTTGTGCAACTACCAATTCTATCTAGTTTCAAAATATTTTTGCCACTCCAAAGTAAAATCCCTTAGCTATTAAACAGGTTCTCTCCCTTCTTTCCTCCCCCCCAGCCCCTGGCTAGCACCAATCCACATTCTGTATGGGTTTATCAATTTTGGACATTTCATATACATTGAATCATACATTATGTGACCTTTTGTGTATAGCCTCTTCCACTTAGCAGAACGTTCCGGAGGTTCATCTGTGTTGTAGCATGTATCAGTATTTCATTCCTTTTTATGGCTAATATTCCATTGAATATATATGCTACAATGTGTTCGCCTTCATTCATTGGTAGACATTTGGGCTGATTTTACCTTTTGGCTATTATGAATAGTGCTGCTATCAACATGTGTGTGCATGTACTTGTCTGAGT
>NW_007726500.1:106994-109022 GCF_000696425.1 Galeopterus variegatus | reverse complement strand
TACCTTTTGGCTATTATGAATAGTGCTGCTATCAACATGTGTGTGCATGTACTTGTCTGAGTATCTGTTTTCAATTCTTTGTGTAAATACCTAGGAGTGAAGTTGCAGGGTCACATGGTAATTCTGTGTCTAACATTTTGAGAAAACACCCACTTCTTTTTGTTTGATCCTGTTGGAGGTAGATGTACATGATGATAATGAAGAAAGCCAGTCTTTTCAGAGCTACATAATTTCGATATATATATTTTGAGATATATGTATATATCAAAGTTATATAGGTTTGCTGATTACAGATACCTCCCTGTGACAAACCCTGAAATAGGGATTTAAAGAAATAGTAGCTTTCTTATTGCATGCATTCTGTGTGCCGAGGAGAGTGCTAGGCACTCTTTGGACATGATCTCTAATCCCCAGGACAACATGGCCTAGTAACAATTATTATCCCTATTTTACAGATGAAAAAGCTGAAGTCTAAAATGGTTAAAGAGCTTGTTCAATACCACACTCCTAGTGGTGCAGATTTGAAGCTTTGAATATCTGACCTCAGAAAATATCTTCTGCTACACCATGCGACTTTCCTCAAGAACGTCCGAGGCTGCTGTTATCAGCTATGTTGTTGAGCTTTTATAAGAAATGAGAAGCAAGCTTTTGTTGTAGAATTCTTCACAATAAGAAGCACAGCATTTATTAGGATTGTTTTGGTTGGCAAGAGCAAAAATCATGGAAGAGGAATATAAAATAATAAGGATACAAGGTGGTGCAGGAAATCCAAAGGCAGTAATACATCAGGGCCTCAGGAAGTATTGAAACCGGGGCTCGTAAAGTTTCTAGGAGCCAAGGATTTTCTCTCACTTCATCTCTTGTCCCCACATCTCTCTGTGTCTGCTGCCTTCTTTCTGTACAGTGATTAATTTTCTCTGATACTCAGTGCATTGGATAGAAAATGGCCATGCCACAATGTCTGTAAGAGAGTAGCCAGATGAGTCTGGAATCACTTAGTTCCAATTCCAAGTTGCCAGGGAAGGGACTCTGACTGGCTTCACTTGGATTCACCACCCAACCTTTGACTGATCACTGTGATTCATGGCAGCGCCACATAATTCACTGCAAGACCATGAGGGAATTGGATTGACAATTGCTCATGAAAGGGGTGGATGTCTGTTCATGGAAGACCCAGAGATGACAAAAAAGAGTATCCTCCCCAGGTTTTATGAGAGCACGTGTAAACCAGACATGAGAGAATGTGAAATGGAGAAACTGCAATACTCCAAGCTGCTGTGGGCTGGGATGTTGGTGAGACATTAGAAGTAGACTGGGGTGGAGGACCTCTGAATGTTGGGGGAGAGCCCAGAAGATGGCCCTTCATCTGGAAATGGTGCTTTTCTCTCTAGAATACTTCTCAGCTCCATAGTAGTTGCAGAGATGCCTGCAGGATTATGAACCTTTTTGAGCGTTTTGTGGGTATTTGCACTGGTATATTAGAAATAACGGCCACTAGAACCATAGAATATTGATATAGTGACTCAGTCAGCACTTAAGGCTTGAACTTGGAACTACTACAGATAGAAAGACTAAGGATTCTCAAAATCTCAAAATTGGGAGGTGGCCATCAAAGGTGGACATGGGGAACATGGGCCCTATAGGTCCTACAGAAGACCATAATGCAGAATCAGAGGACATGTGAAGACCTTCTGGATGGGAATGGAGCAGAAGCATGTCTTTAGTCATACCTGGCTATGGATCAAAAGGTTTCGCCATTCCTGAAGATACCCTCCTACCCCACTATGGGGGTATAATTGGTTTTATATATATCTATGCTTAAATAATTTGCATAGTAGTCTATATAAAGTTTATTCCATAGCTTGGGTTTGTTTTTTCTCAACTTTTTGCAGCCATTATAAGGTATCAAACCTTGAATTTTACAGATAAAATTCTGATGTCCAGAATGGACAGGCCAGTTATACAGGTTGCCATGCAAAATGCAATCTGAACATTTTACTATATTCAGGGCCTTGGTAGAGACACTAT
>NW_007726500.1:97583-106974 GCF_000696425.1 Galeopterus variegatus | reverse complement strand
TTGCCATGCAAAATGCAATCTGAACATTTTACTATATTCAGGGCCTTGGTAGAGACACTATCTATGTTTTTACCTTGGTCAAATGGGTGCCAAGATGTCAGTATAGTTTCTGACAAGATAGCCAGCTCTTGAGTTGATGAGCACATGCAAAGGGTCTAGTCCTCCTGGCTTAAATTATCCAGACAATTGCCTTGAGTCACCCTAAACTTAGCAGCACAGCGCAACAGAGAAATTTTAGATTTTTTGTCCTTTTGGAAAGGTAGGCACTGGAAGAATTCACATCTGGCTCTGAAATAGGAAGCCTGTGGCCCTAGAAAGCAAGCAGTTTCCTTGCAGAAAGTTCCAACGAGGAGCAAATCTTGGAAACAATCTTCCCTTTGCCTGCAAACTGATCAAATAGTAATTATCACATTTAAGGGGTAATTGTTCCAATTGTAGCAGAATGGGATGCTCCAGTCCTCTTTCTTCTGCTGACACAAAATTGCTGTGAAGATGGAATGGTGCTTCCAGAACAGGTTGCTTTGAGCTAGTTCTTTTTACAGTGATTCTAGAGTCAGGGAAAGGTGCTGTGTGGGCAGGCCCTATTGGGCCTGCTGGTTTGTTGGCCTCTGAAGCTCTTTCTTTTTTGTGGCTGGGTCCTTTGATACCTACCTGCAGCCACAGACCCAGATCCCAAAGTAGCACCCATCTGGACCCCAGGCATTAGGACTTGAAACTATTCTTGTCAGATACCTAGACTTGGACAGGAGGCCTGCTATTTCTTGTATAAGCCATAGTGCGGATGAAATGGGGAGTCTGGCCTGAGATGCTTTTATGCAGGCAGGATGAGACAATAGCCCTTCAATAACAGGGTTACCAGGAGAGGAAGAAAGAAAGGAAGCAAACTATCACATGCTGAGCAATGACTATGTCCTAGGCACTGTTCAGAGCATTTCCTCATATGTCATTTTAGTTAGGTAGCAGGGCCCCAGGTAGCTAAAGCACAGTGGACAGAAATGATGGGGTACAGTGTTTGGGAGTCAGCCAGGGAAGGAGTCCTTATGTGGGTGTGCTGAGGTCCTGAGCTTCAGGCTTTGGCTTTCTGCCTCTGGAGTAGGCAATAGCAAAGCCAGCTAGGGTAGCAGGACCCAAGGCAGATGCCAACCTTGAGTGCCACTTGTGAGCAGCTAGGGAGAGTTAGATAAAATGATGGTGGGGAGGAGAGCCCAGGAGTACCCAGGAATTCATTTGTCTCTCTCTAGCTGTGGAGCACCATGGCAAGGGGACAGGTACAGGGGAATGGGGAGAAGTGACTCAGGAGCAGGACCCTGAAGGACCTTGTATATTACATAGAGAAGTTTGGGCTTTCTCCTAGGGCATTAGAGGGATATTGAAGGGTTTAAGGATGTGATTTCATATGGAATTGGAATCTCATTTTGGCTGTCCAGCAGTGATGGGAAGAATAAGAAGGTTGGTGAACAGCATGCTCCATGCTGGGGAAGCACTATCTTGTCAGGAAATTTTTAGTTGCTAGTGACAGAAACTTACCTTGTGAACCAACCCTGAGGTAGTCCCACAAACTTCCTCCTCTGAAGACTCATAGCAGTACAGTTACAGATGCAGTCTGTCTTCAGGAACTGCTGGAACAGGGGCTTGAACGTAACCAGAACTCTTGCCCTCTCTTGTTTTTACTCTCTTCCAGCTGCCAACTCTGCAAGGTATAGAATAATGGTTGAGACAATGGGCTGTGGAACCAGATGACCTTTGTTACTAGCCGTGTGTCACTGGGAAAGTTACTTAACCTTGCTGTCCCCCAGTTTCCTCATCTGTAAATAAGGGTGATCATGTCATTTGCTTCCTGGTACTATTGTGAGAAATAAATGAGTTAATGCACATAAAAGGCTTGGCATAGTGCCTGGTACATAGATGCTTAAAAAGTGTTAGCTGTTACCACTGTTATTTACACTGTCCGACTGCAGACTGTTTTTTCCCAGGTGGTAGGAAAACAGGCTCTGACACTGACCTGTTACATCTGACTTCAGCCATCAGAGAGAGACTGGCCAAGTTTTCTCTTGTTCTAAGTCCAAACATCCAGAGGGAAAAGACTCAGAGACCAGCTTAAATTTGACTTCACTCCTGACCCATCAACATGGTCAAATGACAAGTGCCATGATTGCTCCATTTGATCTGTGGTCCCATATGTATAGATACAGGGACCTTCCAGACGAGTCCCTGGCCAGTCTAGTTGGGGAGGGCAGGATCCCAACTCCCCCAGGTGACGGTGCTATGAGGAGGCACACACAAAGTCCCGTAGATATTCATGTTTCACAGGGCACCTGCCGAGGCCCATGGGACCTCTGCTACTTGTGGCATCCTCTGTGGCTTTGTATTCCCTTCACAGAAAGCAGTGAAAAGTATAATGGACAGATCGTGACATTGTTAGGCCTGGTCAGTAGATGTAACAAGTATGGAAATGTGGATGCGTGGCTCCTGGGTACCTAGTTGGCTCTCTGGCCCCAGGTCCCCAAGCTCCTTCCTGACAACTGTGCCTGAGCCCTGGCCCCTAGCCAGCAGTGCTCCATTCCTGCCCCCTCAGTCCTTGGCCAGTCCCCCTACACAGCCTTCCTCTTCTCCCTTATTAGAGGGCCTGGCCTGTACCTTCTAATGCCCCCAGGCCCTTTTGCTGGGGTTCAGGAGCCAGATCCCAGTCCCTTGCCCATCCCTTCTTCTCTGTCAGGGTGGGGCAAAGGTGATGGTCGAAATAGGAAGCCCCATCACCTTTGTCCTCTTTATCTTCCAGGGCCTCTTTTATACCAAACCCTCTCACCACCCTCTTGGCTCAGTGACATTTTCCTGTACACCATCTTCATAGAAGCTGTGATTCAAATTCTGTCCTCAACAAAATTCCAAATTATTCCTTGTCTTGAAATTTTGGGTGACTTGAAAATGGTCAAACTAGAAAATGTTAAAACCTGTGAATGTCAAGGGTCTACAGTTCAGTTGTGGAGCAAAATAATCCTGTCTGTGGTGATTGACTGAAGGCTTTTTAGGGCAGGTGGCATTTAGCTGAGCCATGGAGGAGGGGCAGGGTTTTGACAAGGCAGAAGAGCAGTGTGGAGGATTAGAGTGAGGAAGGCACACGGGGACAGGGCAGGTCATGTTTAGGGGCTGGGGAAGGTCAGATGTGCCTGGAGCTCAGGATGAATGGAAGGATTAATGAGAGTTAAGGCTGGAACACTACAAAACCCTCAGAATCCTCATGACAAACAGCGTTCTCTTCGCCAGCAGCCCTGATGTGGGTAAGGATTTGAGTGTCCTATGCACCATTGTAAGCAATGAATGGAGCCTTTATTATGAAGAAACAAGGTAGAGTTGGTGGAGCATGTGTGTGTTTTGTTGTCCTTATGGAAGTCAGCCTGACTAGGGTAAGCAGTGTTTTTTGTTCATGGTAGATTTAAAAATCCATCACCTCATAAACATTAACTGGTCCTTGGTTCACTTTCCAGAAGATGCCCAGAGTAGTGCTCGGTGAACACTTGTGGAGTGGAGATGAGCTGCCTTCCAGGTGATCTTCCCAAAACATAAATATCTTCCACTTAAAACCGTCCAGAAACTAAATGTCTTCCATTTAAACCTTCTTGGATCTCCTGTCTCTGACTGATAAGTTGTTTGGTTACTCAGTTAGTTGCCTCGTTAAACTGTAAATTCATATCAGTAATTCCAGCATCTAGCCCAGAGCCTGGAGCAGAATGAGTTCTTAATATTGTATAGGTAAACTGAGCCATGAAGAGTATAGGAGTTTGAGTTTGGGGAATAACTTTGGAGGGCGAAAGGGTGTGAGGGGGTCAGGTCAGTCAGAGCTCGTAGTTAGAAATAACAGAATCTATTTACCTGGCTAAGCAAAAAGGGGTTTATGAAAAAGCGTTTATAGCTCACAGAATTGCTCAGAAGGCCAAAGAGACCATCCAAATTGAGCTTCCAGGAATGGCTCCCCCAATCACAATGCAGAGTTGCTGCCTTTGCCTAAATCAGGAAGCTACGCTATCAGGAAGCTGCTGCCACAGCTCTTGGCTCTGGAACCAAGTCAGTTTAACTCTGATATACACAAAATGATCAATGCCTCATGCTACATTCTTTCCCCATGCAACTCAGTTCTAAATTTAAGTCTCAGACTAGTGCATCTGACTAGAGAAATTAAATCACATTCACAATCTAGGTGACAAGAAGTTTGGGAAATAGTGTTTTTAGTTCAGCGGCCTCAGTACAGAACACCAAAGAGGGGACTGAATGGGCCAATTCACTATGTCTGCCACCACTGGGCTGCTGGGAAGATAGGTTAGGCACAGGTAGCCACACTCCTTCATTCATTCAGTAACATTCTCTGAGAATCTACTGTGTTTAGGGCCTGAGCCAGGAAAGGTGCGGAAACACAGTGCCTGCCCTTGGGGCACTGGCAGTTCAAAGCAACAATGCAGAAATGGTCAGCAGGAAACTATCACACTTGCCTCAGGACAGAACGCGTTTCAGAGACTGGGTGAGGGTGGTGCTTCAAGTAGGAGTCAAGTACACTCCCCATCCCACCATGGAGGCCAAGGGGCAGAAACCCTGGCAGTGAGTGCAGTTGGGCCTACCAACACGAAACTTACCCTTTTAGGCGAAAGCCACTCTTTCAAAGATTCCCAGAGCTGGAAGGGATGTCCAACAGTGATGGCTGCACAAACTTCCTCCTCTCTAGCATCTCTGAAGAGTGATGGAAATTATTATTAGCTTTATCCAGACTCTTGGTTTACTTTTTAGTTTTCTGATTCTCGTTTTGCAGGTCAATACACAGTGGCAGGTTGCCTCCCAGATAAAATATGCAAACAGGTATAAGAATAGAAAATTTAGTAACAGCAAGTTTAAAAATGCTAATGAAATCAGGACACAAAGGAATCATAAGCCTGGTTCCTACAGCAGCTGAGCTAATGTGTTAGGCATTTGAGGCTATGAGCAGGTGTGTGAGGCTGAGCTGCGAGCCCTCTCTGAAGGTCATAAGAGGGGAACATGATGATCACAGAAGCGCCACAGAGGATACTGCTTAAACCAGAAGGGAGTGTGTGTAGATGAGTTTCCTTCATAATAACAGGGCCCGGATTGCACCCACTTCATTCATTTTGTCTCACTGATAACTGTGTGGAGTCTCTGAGTCCAAATCTGACTCCACACCCAGGCTGAGTGGTCTTCTCCTCCTTCTGGGGGAGCCAGGCGCTAAGTGCATGGTGGCCACGGTAAAGTAGGCTTTCCCAAATGCTGTGCCAGCTCTATAGACCACCAGCAGTTATTAGGGCCTGCCTGTCAGCTTCCTAGCTACTGAAGGTGGCCTGAGAATGGGAGAATGAGGCATGTACTGCAGAGATGTGTGGTAATAAGGAAAACAGACATGGGAGCCCAGGCCTGGAGCTCAGGAGAAGAGAGTGGTGGTCAGTATAGGAGGGAATAATGAGACCTAGAGGAGGAGGAATGTTCGGAATCTGGGGCCTCAGGAGTAGGACTTTGTAGTTCCTCTCTCTGTTGCTGCATCATTAAATTTACTTTTCTCTGTTTCTCTTCTAAACAGAAATCAGTCCAGTTGCCAGCAGGAAATGGATGGCATTCCTCAACTGGGGTTTTTGAAGCAACTTTCTAAAGAAGGGACTATTTGCAAAAGTGTGGGCAGAGACACTAGCAACACCATGAACAACATAAAGCCATTATCACTCTCAGGTTTGTGGAGAGGGTGATCTTGGTTAACGCAAATGATAAAGAGAGAGGCTTTCTGAAGAATAAAGTTAATTGGGAACAGAACACTGCAGTGGGAATACACATGCCATATAAATTATGTGCATATTCAAGAAGGTAAAGGAAGACAAAGGTTTTAAAAGGCAAAAGAGAAAAGTACATGTAATTTGTTTTGAAATGAAGAGAGCATTGGTTATAGGGGCTTATCGCAGGAGTTGGCGGCAGTTCATCAGTGGGGACGGTATCAGGTGAGTGTTCTTGTACATCTGGCTAGCTGTCCTTGTGACTCATGTAGCAAATTGCAGTTTGAAAAGTCCTTGGCAAAAGTTTTTGTTAGGCATATGTGCTTAAGAGAGTCTTTGTAATAGTTCTTATAATAGGAATGTATGCGTCAGGGCCCTCCCTTCGTAGGCTCCTGCTTCATTTATGATTTCTTTTAGAGTTTGACACACATGACTCCATTTTAGTTCTGACATCTTTCACATCTTGGAACCAGGTTGAAAGTTGGAACTGTTTAAGGGCTGCCTGACAGGAACCGTGAGCGTGGAGGAAGACAGACATAGCCAGACCTGGGCTGTGGGAGGGATGCAGGGAGTAGAAGTAAATACTGTGACCTTGGTCTCCTCCAATCTTCAGCCGGCTGCCAGTTGCACCATCTGCTAAGCCTGAATCCAGCTAGAGGCCAGCGGGTATGGGACCCAGTGATGCACACACAGAGATCAGCCCTGCAGGAGACCAGGGCAGAGGAGAGTGGAAGGGAGATTGGGAGGGTGGGAGGCAGAGAATAACCAGCACAGCATTCTTGACTCTTCTAACCCTCCCACACATGTGAGTCTCTCCTTACTCTCCACTAGATCTGCTCAATTACCATTGTCCCTGTGTTACCGAACTCAGGTCCAGCTGCCCACCCCCTTACGAAGGAAAGACAAAAAGACTCAGAAGTCAAATGGTTGGTGTTAGAAAAGCAGATGTATTCAGCTGAAGGAGATGGTAAGCTATCCCATCTCAAAGATTCAGATCTATTGAGGGATTGAGGGAATGGAGTGTGGGAGACGAAAGGCAGGAGAGAAGGAGACATGGGCTAGGACGCATCCGTGTCTATGAGTCAGGTACAAGGTCTCACCAAGGCCTCGTCTGGCTTCTGTTCTCATCTTCGCTATTATCTCAGGACCCTCCAAGATTTTGATTTGCTCCAAAGTAGAATCAACTCTTCTGCAAAGTCTTTTGCGTAGTTTCGCTTCGCAGAGCTCTGGTTGACTTGGCTGGTGCCCAAGGTCAGCTTCCAGTCATTTGGCCTTGATCACTTTGTAAAACTTTACAAATTTCAAAGAAAGAACCGTTAGCTTTGCAAAGTACTGATTAGCTTCTCAGCCTTGTTTTCCATTTAGCAAGCAAGATAAGAAAGTCAGGGGGTGTGAAGAAAGAGTGGAGAGAAAAAAACTGACCTTTTAAAAATGCCCTCCACCCCCAGCCCAGGCAGTTTTAGGTCACAGCATGGCTCAGTCCTGCTCACTCCAACACCTGTTTGGATAGAGCTTTTCTCCACAGGTTGCTTGCCAGCTTCTGGATTGGTTGCTGTTGAGTAGTTGTCCCCTTGCTTCCCAACAATTCTGGCCAGAGGAGGGAGGACAGGTCTGGGGGTTCAGAGCATGGCCCCTTCCCTCAGGAGGGGGTGTGGGCAGGGCTGTTCCCCTCAGAATCGGCTGCAGTAAACTAAAGTGTCCAAATGCTGTGCCAACTTTCAGAGCCACCAGGAATGTGATGGCCCCTGGCGCTCCCAGATGGTTCCAAGGTGGTGTGGTCACAGCCAGACTCATTTTTGGCTTGTTGAATATGAGACCATTGGGTCCTCATGGTGATGTTTTTGGCTGCAGACGTCAGAGTCTGGGCTGTATAGGCTGACTGGTATCCTACCCCGGGTGGGCAGTCCATGTGTCCTTAGACCTCAGAAATGCACCTCGTGTCACAGCTACCTTGGAGCTCTTCTATGTGCAATGCAGAGGTTTAGGATTGATCAACAGCATGTATACTCATGTCGTCCAAGGATTCACCCTTTTTCCTCTTGTCTACCTCACAGTACCTGACATGGTGCTAGGTGTGTGATACCTTTAGCCTTACTCCTGCAATAGATAAGCCCTACAGTTACTCCTGTGTCAGTAATGTCGGGAGCCCAGATGGAGAAGGGAGACAGCATTAGCACACTTAAGTGTGCATCGGTCCTGTGTGTGGCCGCTGAGGGAGACTCACCAGACCTCTCTGTTGCCTCGTTCCCTGCAACTGTGCAGGAAGAGCACTGCTAGAGATCGCTCGTGTGAAAACACATTTTTTGGGGCCAGGGAGTGGAGCATCCAGTGGATTGAGCTGAGTGTTTAAAGGTCAGAGCTTAGGGCTGGTTTCTTGGGCACTTCTTGCTTCCAGAGGATCTGGATTTCTCCTGCATAGGGAAGATGACAGCCCTCTCTCTTGCTCTTTTGTAATCTTTTGGCATCTTGTCCGTGCTGTGTGGATGTGAGACAGGCCAGGGGCTGCTTTTACTGCCCCAGGCAGTGGAAGCCTGGGCAGCGTAGCCCAGAGCAGCTTGAGCCCGCCACGGCCCTCTGGCTGTGGCCCCTGTGCACATGTGTGTTTTGTTTGCTCGTGCTCTTTCCGCATTGGTCTGCACCCCCACCTGAGCTGGAAGATCTGACATTCTGCTGTGGACTGACAGTGAGGGGGCAACAAAGGCCACTCCATTGGCTTCAAAACCAAGATCCAGGCTGTCTGGACAAAGGAGGGCTCCACATGGTGTTTGCAGCCTCATAGTGAAGAGTGTTCTTTTGCCAGGTCTTGCTCTGTACTTATCTTTCCCTCAGGAACCTTGTGCACTGGGGTGGGGGGCGGGGAAGAGTGCCGTGCCCAACTCTCTCTGTCTCATATCTCATATTTCCAGCGCTTTGATGGGATTTGGGAAATATATGCCTTTTCTCGTTTATTCCTTATAGCACCTCTGTGAATAAGTGTTATCACTCCCATTTCACAGATGAGAGAACTGAGGCTTAGAGAAGCCAAATAACTTGCTCAAGATGTTACAGTTATTTAATGTCAGAATTGAGACCAGGGTTCAGGTCTCTCAGACCCTCTCCACCATACCCAATAAATGAATTAAAGTAAAGTAAAATGTTCTGAAGGAGCTGTTTGGGAAGTCATTTCTAACAAGATATTACCGTGATTGTCCCTTTAATATTTTTATCTTCTTCTGGTAAAAAGAGCACAGATTTATAATTTCAACGCAAGATCTGCTCCCAAATGAAAATAGCCATGGCATCTTTTTATACAAATGTGTGTTCATCCTTCACAAACTGATATGTTTTATAAGCCTCCAGATACTGCAGTAAAGTGGTTTTAGGAAAATTGTTTTTGGCACACTTGCTTTTGAAATAAATGCATTACTATTATTTTAAAATCTTTTTGGTAAAATTACTTAGTCAAAGCAAAGATTCACTTCACTGAATTTTCCTGTAAAGGTGTCACATATTTCTGCAATTGCAGCCTCCCAGAGTGCACTAATACAGACCACACCAGAGTACAGTCACCATGTATTCTGTGAAGTGAGAGGAAAGTAGAAAGAATTCACTCCCCAATAAAACAATTTTTATGTTTTGGTGTATTTCTTTAC
>NW_007726500.1:68456-97330 GCF_000696425.1 Galeopterus variegatus | reverse complement strand
TACTATTATTTTAAAATCTTTTTGGTAAAATTACTTAGTCAAAGCAAAGATTCACTTCACTAAATTTTCCTGTAAAGGTGTCACATATTTCTGCAATTGCAGCCTCCCAGAGTGCACTAATACAGACCACACCAGAGTACAGTCACCATGTATTCTTCTGTGAAGTGAAAGTAGAAAGAATTCACTCCCCAATAAAACAATTTTTATGTTTTGGTGTATTTCTTTACAGTTTTTTCTCTTATGAATCATCTTCTTTAAAACATAGTTGCAGTAAATAACAGTGTATATACAATTTTATAGTTTTCTTTTTAGGAAAATATTAACTGTTTATTAACTGTTTAATATAAATTGTGTATTATTGCCATTTTCTCGTGTGGCTACAGAGACTTTTAAGCCATTATATTAAACAATGTAGGTTGAATTTTTAAAACCAATCTTATTGTTGGCCATTTCGATCTTCCTTTTATAAGCAATATAAAATGGTTGCATTTTTTAAGATAAACTCCCAGAATTGACTTTATTGGATCCAGAGTAATGGACAGCCACCCAAACAAAACAAAAAACAAAGAGTATAAACATTTATGATTGCTTTTTTAATATGTTGCCAAATTGTTTTCTAAATAAGTTGTATAAAGTTATCCTGGCATTTGTATTTTTGGATGTGCCTGTTTCACTGCACCTTCACCAGTACTGGGTATTATCATGACAAAAACCCCTTGTTTTACTTACTTTTTTTTTTTNCCCTCCGAGGGTTCGGATCCCACATACAGACTGGCCGCTCACTGGCTGAGCAAGGTGCAGGTGCAACACCAAGGGTTGCGATCCCATTGCCGGTCCCGGTCTGGTACGGGCACAACACTGAGGGTTGCGATCCATTGCCGGTCACGAAAAAAGACAAAAAGGAAAAAAAAAAAAAAAAGAATACACAATGAAAAAATGTTCCACAGCCACACAACAACAAAACAAATAACCTGTTTAAGAAACAAGCAAAGAAAGTGGCTCACTGGTAAGCTCCATTGGTTACAGAGCAGAACTGTAACACCAAGTTCAAAGGTTCAGTTCCCCATACCAGACAGCCACTCCAACAGCACCCCCCAACAAAAAAAATAGCAAAGAAATTGAATAGACATTTCTCCAACGATGATATACCAGTGTCTAA
Organism: Galeopterus variegatus; assembly: GCF_000696425.1. Classification (NCBI taxonomy): domain Eukaryota; kingdom Metazoa; phylum Chordata; class Mammalia; order Dermoptera; family Cynocephalidae; genus Galeopterus; species Galeopterus variegatus. The sequence goes on along the minus strand of NW_007726500.1, from coordinate 96,171 downwards.
CAAACACATGATAAGATGCTTAACAGCATTAAACATTAGAAAATGCAAAACCACAATGAAATATTGCTTCACACTCAATACAGAATAACAGGTTTCAGTGAAATTGGAAATCTTTATTTGTTTGATTTTTAATGAGGTTGATTATTTCTCTAGCTGTTTGCTTATTGATTGTAATTCTTCTAGTGTGAATTTTGGGTTCATACCCTTTGGCCAGTTATCACTTGGGTTCTTAATTTTTTTTCTTTTTAATTACATGCATTAAATGTGACATAGAATTTTTCCCCATTTCCAAAAAATAGTGATAGTAATCCTTCCTCTAATATAGGTTGTGCATGTTTTCTCATGACCCGTCATTTTTTCCTTTCTATATTGACTCTGTAGTGGTATGTATCATTCTAAAGAGACATTTTCAAATGGGATTCTTCAATGAGAGTAGCTGGGTCCATGAGATGTCCAAAAATCGTGTCATACAAAATAGAATAGAAGGGACTGTAGTTTAATCTGTATGAGACTTGGGGACAGGACTGCATTCTTCAACTATGTGAAGGGTTGCTATATTAAAGAGGAATCTTTCTTACAGGTAAATGATGGGAAGTTGCAGGCAGTAAATGATAAGCAATATTTATTGATCATTTTCTTTATGTCAGGCTGTGTGTGAGGTATTCATTAATTCTCACCACTTTAAGGGAAAAATTATTAGACACTTTTCCAATGAAGTTAAGAAACTTGCCCAAGGTCACACGGATAGCCAGTGGAAGAGACGGGGCTTGGGCCCAGACCTGGGATGAACCCCAGAGCCCATGCTCTTTTCAGGGACGATGTGCTCCAACAGAGCCTCAGTTTCCTCATTATAGCATATAGAGGTCCTCAAGGATTCATTCCGACTTGAGTGAGTGGAGGAGGGCACGTGAGGGACACATAGCTGCTGCTCCTCATAGGTTCTCACCAATCCTGGTAGACTAAGAGAAGGTCAGGACTAGAACGAGGACTCTGGATCTCTGTTACATGTTCTTTTCTGCTAAAGAACGCCACTATTTTTTTCAAGTGCTTCCTCTCAGCCTCCCCCAAACACTGAGACTTTTCCTAAGTAGGGAAAGCCCTACTTAGTACATGAAATACACTATTTGAGTGAGGGGTCCTGTCATCATGCCACATGAAGCATTGGGATTACCTTTAAACATAGGGAACTCCAATCCCCCAAACAGTCATAGCCTTTCTGGAGTAGTTCAAGTAAATTGGGTGTTTCTAATAGAAAAAGTGCGATGCAGTTTTTTGCACATGATTAAAAACAAATTAACAAATAAAACCCACCTCTAAGTGTGGAGTGGGGATGGAAGGGGAAACACAATCCACACAGTGTGATTCCAAGATAGAACACAGAAGAAACTAACAGGGGAGAAGTTGCTTAAATTTCTGAACGAGCTTCAGTTTTCTTACCTCTACCATGTGGGTAATACCGTCCTTCATTGATTCCAACATACATTTGCCTTTAGTTTTATCAACTCTGAAATTGGAATGAATAGATTAAATGACAGGGACTTTTCTTTCTTAGTGGTACATAAATAAGTGGTACCTCTTATAACTGAAAGTATCTAATACAGGGTTGCATGAAGATAATATATGCCTTACAAATTCACACAGAGGGCGAGGCATGTAATATTAAACATATTATATTTATCTCATAAATATAGTGAATTTTGTTTATTTTTTGCAAAATAGTCCAGAAAAGAAAGCCAATTGTTCTTACTACTTATGGAAATAAAGAGGAAATACAGAAATGATGATTTTAGCTAGGAAATAGAAGTTTTATAAAGAAAATTATAAGCAAAGGTGATATTTGTAACTTAAAGATTTGAAAAGATCTCTGAGTCTGTTCTGTATTCTTTTCAATTCCATTAAAAATTCAGCTGGAATTATCTTTGGAAATGAGTTGAATTTAAGATTGTGCATTGCATGTACAGATTGGGAGAACAGACAGCTTGATGATAATGAACCTTCCAGTTCAGAATATAGGGTGACTAACCGTCCATGTCGTTCAGTAAGTTTTGTTATTTTCTTATGTTATTGTTTCATGTTAATATTTCATACTATTATTGCTTTATTCATGTTATTCATAAAATTATTTCTAGAAATTTTATAGCTTTTTTTGTTGTTACTGCATTTTGTTTATTCCCTAGAGGTTTTGTAGGACTCCCTGGCAAAAGTGTCTGGCCCTGTACCTTTTGAAAGGGGGTATTTTGAAACCCTTCTCAATATTTTCTTTGGTTAGGGGTGGGTCTATTTAGGAATCTACCTTTTCTTGAATCATCTTTGGCAATTTGTATTTTTTAAAAGAATAGTCCCCTTAATGTAGATTTTCAAATTTATTAGAGAAAGTCTTTTTCTCTTTTAATTTCAATAATCTGCTCTGTATCTACAGTTATCACCTTATATTTGTTTTAATGCTAGCTTTTGGTATCTTTTTTCTTGATTAAACTTATTAGAGATTTGTCATTTTGTTACTTCTCTCAAGAAATGAGCTTATGATTTTTATCAATAAGCTTAACGTTTTTGGTTTTTTAGGGTTTTTTTACTTTATGAATTTCCGTCTTTTATTTTTTATAGGTTAATTTATTGCTAATCACCCCCCCATCTAGCTTCTATTTTGTTTTCTAATAAATGCAGTTGAGGCTATACATTTTTTTCCTGATACTTTGTTGACAGTTTCCAACAAATTTTGATATTTAGTACTTTTCAATGTTGTTTATTTTTTGAATTGTTTATAATTTTAATTTTTTTCCTCTTTAACCTAAAAGTAATTTAAAGGGATGGTTTAAAATTTTCAACACAACATATTATCTTTATCTCATTGTTGTTAATGTCTAATTTTATTTATTTCAGGGTCTTTTGTTGTTTCCTTTAATTAGAAACTAATACCTCTCAAATATCCCAAAGAGTAGTTATTAAACTAAATATGAAGTTTTCTTCTGCTGTCTAGGTGTTAGTTCTTGTTGGTTATATTTAGTCCTAATCTTTGAGGGCATTGCTTTACTCAAATGTTGGTGATTCTTGATTAGTGCTCATCTTTCCATATGAGAGTTTGTGTCTGAGGGTCTTCGAGTGCAGATTATGCTTTCAGCTTTTGTGACTATGGCAGGAGAGAGTCAGGAAGTGCTACTCATAGGCTTGTGCTGGTAGCTTGTCTGCTGAGTGTAGGGCTTCCTGTCTGCCCAGGCTGTCACACCACACCACCCACTCTCACTGGGAGAATCTGGTGTCCCTCTCTTAGAAGAAGCAGGGGATGCAGCAGGACCCACAGACCCAGCTACTGCAATTGAAATTTTTTAATTGAGCACCCAGGGTCCCTTCTACCCCTTATATATTTTGACTCAAAGCTTAGTGCTTCCCTGGAACTATTCCTAATAGTCTTCTTATCATATTTTGGGCTACGGCTATATCCATCAATATGGTTCCATTTGTTTTTTCTCTTTCAGGAATTCCCCAAAAGTTCTGATTTGCTCATGGGTAATCTTTTTTTACTTTTAGTGTTGCTAGTAGTGTGTATGTGTGTTTGTGTCTGTGCGTATGTATATATATATATATATATATATAGTGATAGATAGAATAATGGCCCCAAAGTTATCCACATCCTAATCCCTGGAACCTAGGAATATGTTACTTTGCATGGCAAAAGGGACTTTGCAGATGCAAGTAAATGAAGGATTTGAGATGAGGAGATTACCGTGGATTGTCCATGTGGACCCGAGGATACTTACAAAAGAAAGAGGGAGACAGGACAGTCAGAGTCAGAGAAGAAACGTGACAAGGAAAGCAGAGGTCGGAGTGATGTGACTCTGGCTTTGAGGACTGCAAGTGGCCTCTAGAACCTGCAAAGGGCAAAGAAGTGAATTCTCCCCTAGTGTCTCCAGAAAGAACACAGCCCTTGACTTTAGCCAGTGAGACCCATTTGTAACTTCTGACCTCCAGAACTGTAAGATAATACATTTGTGTTGTTTTAGGCTGCCAAGTTTGTGTTAATTTGTCACAGCAGCAATAGGAAACTAATACGTTTACTGTTCTAACTCTTCTAACCCTCAAAATCAACCCATTTTAAAGATGAGGAAACAGTTTGCCTAGGGTCACACAGCTGGTGGAGGGTGGAGAGCTGAGATTTGAACCTGGATAGTCTGGTTCCAGTGTCTGTCTGCTTACCAAATATACTAAACTGCCTTTCGTGTTAACTGGTTTATTATTTTTTTCAAAACATCTTCCCTGCAGTTTTATAGAATTTTAAGGGGAAGGTAAGTTTGTGTGCTCATTCTAACATTTTGGTTTCATCTTGGTGTATCCGTCATGAGTGCCAAGATTCTATTTTACAAACCACTGTAGTACAGTGATTAAGAATGAGGCTAAACCAGTCTTAGAATTGCTACTTACTAGCTGAGTGATGTGAAAGTTATTTACTAGAGCATCAGTGTTCTCATTCAGAAAATGGCAATAATGATAATACTTCTATAGGATTATTTTAAAATGAAATAATGCATACAAAGCATTTTGCACAGTACTTGGCACAGAATAAGAAGGTAATATTTTTTGAGCTATTATATAGCTAGTAATAATAACATTATTAGAATTATTTTTATTTACCACAATGTATATTTTAGCCCCTCTTAGAGCAGCTCAGATCCTAAAGCTTGTGGGAGGTAGGGAGAGACTCTTGTTTCTTGTTTGTTTGTTTGTTTTGGTGCTGGCTGGTTCTGGGTTCAATCCTTGTGTTATCAGGATCATGTTCTGACCAACTGAGCTGACTGAACAACCCTGTGGGAGAGGCTCTTTGGCTCAGTGCCCTTTCCTCAGCTTCTGGAATATTGGTGGTGCCAGACCTGGGTCCTGTCATTTAATGAGAAAACAGCTGGGAGCAGCCTCACTCTGGTGCCCTTTTCCACTATTTAAAGCAAAGACAAAGAACACTCATCTAAAGGGAAAGATTGGATTAGGAAATTTACCAATTCAAGGAATTTATTCAACTGTTTCTGTCCTTTTCTTTCCAAAGAGCTGTGTCCCCATCTGCCTTCTATAGGCAGTGCCTGGGCAGGCCAACCCTTGTGTCTGCAGAATTCTCTGTGGTGGGAAACCAGGACTGCGACCTAGGATGCCACTGGCAGTGAAGGACGAGAGCTGTTTCTGCAGTGAATTGATGTACCTACAGTTCATTTCCCTTCTAGTGTTGGACTCAACAAGGCAGCCTTGAAGGGAGTGAGAGAGAGACAGGGGCAGCTTTTGATGTCAGAGTTCCCCCCACCTACCTGCCCTTCTCCTTTTCTATTCCCCTCTATGCCCTACTCTCCCCAAGCAGCATCAACAGAGGAAGAGGGGGTATGACTAGCAGCCAGGAGGAAGCATCAGTCAGAGCTGTGCCCCCCTATGGTGCACCTGAAGAAAAGCAAGTTCTAGCTTTTCTAGCCTGTGAACAGCCCTGTGCTTGTCTTCCCCAGCATCCAGTTCAGAATGAAATTATTCTCTAATTCCATGCCCTAAAGACAACTACTTTTAAATGTTCGGTGCATTTCCTTTCCACTGTGCTGCAACTTGCTTTTCTCATTTATTATATCTTGGACATCTTTTAGTTAACTGAATAGTATTACATGATATAGGCATAAAGTTACTTATTTACATGGTGCTCCTATTAATGGATACATAGTTCGTATTCAATTTTTTTTGATGGTATAAACAAAGCTGTACTAAACATTCTTGTAGATATTTCTCAGTGAACATGTATGAGAATGTCAATAGGAAGAATTCCTAAAAGTAGAATGGCTGAGTCAAAGAGTTTGCACACTTAAATTGTTGAAATATATTGCTATATTGCACTGTCAAAGTTTTAATAAATTAAATACTCTTGTATAGGTGTTCTTTAACTTCCAGTAGCTCTTAAAAACATGAAAATGTGAAGTACCCTAATCAATAGCTCCCTGAATTCTTCAGAAGTTTGGACAATCCTCAGTAGTTCTTTCAGTGCAGGTCAACACATTTTTGTGTGCCTAGTACAGAAACTATGGTAGGCATGGGATATTCAAGGATGTCTAAAGTTGAATAACAGTCCATACCAATCTTAGCGTAGTTTACAAGTAGAAGAGACAAATAAACAAAAATGATAAGATAATGTGCCAGGAATCAGGATATGAATAAAATGCTGAGAAAGCTTAGAAGGAGAGAGTAACTTGTTCTCACTTTGGGGTCTTTGAAGAAGGCCCAGAGAAAGTGAGCCTTGAAAGATGAGCAGGAATTTTCCTGGTGAAGAAATAGGGAAGGGCACTCTAGGCAGAGGGACTAGCATGAGCAAAGGCCCAGTGGTGGGGAATTCCTGTGCTCTCTGGGGAATGTTTCCATTGATCTGTAGGACAATTGGGAGGAGAGGTGAGAAATCAATCAGGAGTGGTGGGCCACATTTGGGAAGGACCCTGAATGCCATAGGGAGGGAAAAACATTCAGATAGGTTAGAGGACAGGCTGGAGGGAGAGAGCCTGGAGCCCGGCAGAGTGATTAAGAGACTGTGCAAAAGCTCAGGCACAGGTGATGAAGGCTGGGTGATGGTGCTGATGACAGACATTAGAGGGATTAGAGACCACTTGGACACGTTCCTTTGGTATATCAAACTCATCCTGGATTGGTTAGAATTAGGCCTAGAGGCTGTCATCTGGGGCAGGTTTGTTTCACTGGATGGCTAGTAAACTATTGATTTTGTTTTGTTTTGCAACACAAAATCCCTCTGCTGGGAGAAATGTCAAATCTGATATGTCTGAGGGGAATGAACAGTAGAACTGCTTGGGTTGGCGTGACTGAAAACTGCTGTCTCAGGACCAAAAGGGCTCATGCTCTGTGCTGGGCCAGGGTGAGGCCTTTATTGGGCTGTCATTCTCTTCTTGACTGGGAGCCCTGACACTGACTCAGGCTAGAAAGACTTTGAAAAGCAAAGGTGTGGGCAATGGGCCTTGTGAAACATGAAACCAGGAGTTAACATGGGCACATAGTCATTCATTCATTCATTCACTCATTCATTCATTCATGCATGCATTCATTAAACCTGTGTGAGAATTTACCATGTATCAAGCAGGGTGCTGGCCATTGGAGATGCAAAGTTCCTGTCCCACAGGAACACCTGGTCTAGGAGCACTGGAGGCAAAGGAGCTTGCAAAGTATTGGATTGGCATCGTCAGATCGAGTCTTCAATAGAAAGGCAGAGTTTGAGATGTTTATCCTTGGAACCCTCCCCTCTTCCTGTTTTCTCTATCCTACCCTTCCCCAGGCTTCCCCATGAGAGTGGGTTTGGGTACCCTTCTTGTTCTCAGCTGATTGTTAGCTCATCCCAATTAAAGCCTCAACTGATGATCAGGGTGTTTCTAATAACAACTTAAGGCATGATTCATCCTGAGATTTCTTTTCCATGTGTGTGAGAGAAAGCCTAGGAAAAATATTTGGTCTAGGTTCTGGTCCTAGCCTGACTGTTCACCAGCTCTGTGACTTTGGAAAAATCATTAGCCTTTCTGAGCTTCATTAATCATAATTCCTGCTCTGCTGTCTTCATGAGATCCACTTGGCAGATGTGCTTTGAAAATTGTTAGTGCAGTACAAAGACAAGAGCCTATAATTACTCCCCGTGCTCTCTGTTGCTTGGAGACAGAGACCTAGATTATTATTTCTGTGACTTTAGAAAAATCATTAGCCTTTCTGAGCTTCATTAATCATAATTCCTGCTCTGCTGTCTTCATGAGATCCACTTGGCGGATGTGCTTTGAAAATTGTTAGTGCAGTACAAAGGCAAGAGCCTATAATTACTCCCCGTGCTCTCTGTTGCTTGGAGACAGAGACCTAGATTATTATTATCACAGGGTGCTCACAATTCACAAGCTGCCCCTTTCTTCAACCCAACTCTCAAGGGAGTAGACATACCACACCTTGGCTCACCTCCTCCCATTCAAAGGTGGGAGACTCTGGGGCTAATGGGGTTGAACTCATTTTCCCCTGCAAGATATCTGTGTGAAGAGCAAGCCCCAACTCTCAAGGGAGTAGACATACCACACCTTGGCTCACCTCCTCCCATTCAAAGGTGGGGGACTCTGGGGCTAATGGGGTTGAACTCATTTTCCCCTGCAAGATATCTGTGTGAAGAGCAAGGTGAGTGAGATTTAAAAAGGAATAACTAAAGATTTCTACGTAGGTGGTAGGATAAGAGTGAATAGGCTTGGACTAAAGCGGGAGTGGTTAGGTTAAACACTGGAAAGTATTCACCTGGTTTTAAGGGTTGGGAGACACTGGACTATGTGCATCATTGGTATTTTATAAGACCTGAGTGTTGTCCTTTCTGACCAACTCTGTGACTTTGAGCAAGTTACCAAGGTCATTCAGTAATCATTTATTAAGTTACCAAGGGTCTCCGAGCTTCCTAGCAATTATATTGAGGTAATACAGTGTGTATACAAAAATGTGAGATGTATTGAATCTCCTTTTCTGGAACTTGTTCTGATATGAAAGATAAAGGCAGCTCTTGTATAATTTATGGGGCAGGGGGATAAATTAGGTCATTAGAATCTTAGTTTGCTGCAAAACCTTTATAGAGAATTCACATTTCAGACAGTATAAAAACTTGGTGAGAATCTCGTTAGTAATTCTGAACTGAATATAGCTGTTCAGCTGCCGAAATGTTATTATTTGTGCTCAATTGAAGGATATAAAAAAGACATTTGACAGGTTGTGTGTAACCATCTTGAGCTCTTCCCCACAAAACATTTGACAAAAAGAAAATTTTACCTAATTAGCCAGGACAAAGGGAGCTAGTAAGGAGCTAGAGAAGTCTGGCTTATATTTAAGCTGAGTTTACTTGCCACTGATAAGTGTGTCTTCGTGGAAGGGAAATGAAGATTTCAACTGATGATTAAGGTCAGAGGGAGAAGCTCCTGTCCTTTCTTCCATCAGGAGCATTTGTGCAGAAACCTTCCCTAGTCACAGTCGTTGAGTGACATAATGGAGGACATGACCGTGAATGGTGGGACAAAGATGACAAGGGTGACGGGAGCTGTCCTTCTCTGGGAATGTACCAGTGCCAAGCCCTATGCTCAGTGCTTCACTCACTGTCTCCCTGAGTTCCCATCCCCATGTGACGCATTGTTATCTTCTCTTTACAGATGTAAAGACAGAGGAAAATTCCTTGCTAAGGTCATCTCTCTAGTAAATGAGCAAACCCAGGCAGTGTCACCCAGGAGCCAACAACTATATATTGTCTCTTAATTTAGCTCCTGTTCTAATCATCATCCTAAATTATGAGATATTTGAATTAAATAGAAGCAGCAGATGGAGATTTCCTTTATTTTAATGCTGCCGTACAGCTGAGTTTTAAAAATCCCTGAAGAATTCTCTGAGCTTTCAAATCAGGACATCTTATTGCTTGCAAGGTTCCTTATTGCTAATTTTTGAAAAAACCTCACAAGATAGGTACAATTATCCCATTTAACAGATAAAGAAATTGAGGCTCAGATCATTTAAGTCAATACTCCTCAAACTTTAATGTATATGTAAGTCATCTAGGGGGTCTTGTTGGAATCACATTCTGATTCAGCAGGTCTGGGATGGGGCTTGAGATTCTGCAGTTCCAACAAGCTCCCAGGTGCTGTCGACCATACTTTGAGAAGTGTGGAAAGTAACCTGCTGTGGATCACATAGCACATAAGGAAGAGATCCTTAAAGCCTAGTCTCATAAAAAATCTGGTGGCCTCTAAGGTGTGGACAGGAATCTGGATTGAGTCTGGCTCTAACAGCTCTGCCTTTTGCTTATGCCATATCCCCTCTCTGAGCCTCAGTTTCTCTCTATGTACAAATTTGGGGTTGAATTATGTGACTTCTAAGATCTCCAGATACCATGGTAAATATGGGGAGAAGTGCCAGGATGCAGGCTGGAACCTCGGGTAGAAGACGTTTCCAGGCGACAGGAAGATTGAATGTAGATTAGTAGGGAAAACATTTTACCTCTGAGAAACAGAATGATTAATGCTCCCCAGGGTGTTGATTTTCTAAGGAATGTGATTTAGCATCAGAAACCTGGGGAGCTGCAAGGTCAGACTCTTCAGGCTGTCATTTAAGCAGCCAGGAGAGAGCAGCCATTGGATCTCCGTTGATCTGTGTGGCTTTTCTGGGTTTTAGTCCTGTCTGGGAAGGTGGAGATTTCCTTCTCCCCACCGACCTAGGGCAGGGCACTTCATCTTATTTCCAAGAGTCCTAAGGGAGATGGAAGTGTTAGCAGAGGCATATAGTGAGTGCTCATGTTTTAAAAACTCTCTTGCGAAGAGCAAGGTGGTGCTTTTAAGGAACCAATAATGATCCAAACAGAAATTTCCTGTCTGACTTATTCCTCACTAGGGATACCTGGGAAAGTAGGGTTGACTCTCTGGGACTGAAGCCAGAAGGGGAAAGACACTTAATCAGGACAGATGCTGATAGAGAAAGGGTAAATGATGGTTAAACAGCTACTACTCTTGTTTATCTCATTTAATGCACAAGGCTACCCTATGGGGTAGATATTATTAAACCCATTAAGAAACCGAAGCTCAAGGATTAAGATGTTGTCCCAGGTTACTCAGCTTGTGAGATTCCAGTCAGGTCTGATGACTCCAAAGCCCCTGTTCTTTCCATTCTGCTATACTGCCTATCCTATAAAATCAATTCCAAAAGAGGGGTTAAGGGCCACATTGTCATATTTATTTATTTATTTTAGACCCTATAGAGTTGACCTTGGACCTAGAAATAGAAAATATAGTCAAAAGAAATAGAGAAGTAAGGAGCAAAGGTGGGAGTGGGATGTGAGTCCAGGGCTTTAGCTGTGAGTGGGGCGGGGATGCCCAGAACTCTGATCAAAAACTCTTTATGTAAAGGACTTATCACCTTCCAGCTGCTGCTTGCCCAAGAGATACCAGTGAGTTTCTTGGCTCAGGGTGAGCTACTGCTATTTGATTCTGGATGAGACTGCAACTTTCCTTGACCTAATTTACTCCAGTTACCTCTGGCTTCATTTTAGTCCCAGGGTACATACATGGAGCCCTCTTCTTTGGCAGTGGCTTTCCTCTATCTGACTCTTCCTGGTCTCATCTTTCATCTGATCATCAGGATGAAATATAATCCTCTTGGAAAGTATGGGTGCATGCCTTCCTGAGATGTGCACAGGTTAATCACCAGAGACAAGCACTCCATCTCTCCTGGGCAGAGTTGACCTAGTTGGAAAGATTCACTCAACTTGATTTTCCACAGTTCGCTACACCAAGGTCAGGGATAAGTTTTGACATGAGAATGCTCTGATCCAGAGAAAAGAACGCACAAGTGTAAACCTATGCATCATTTAATCCACGAGTATAATTACATCCTTAGCATGTACCCAGTACTGCACCAGGCCCTAGGATGGGTGGGGGAAGGGAGGAAAAAGAACACAAACCAGTAGAAGTCTAGTCCATGCCAAAGAGAATGTTTCTACCTAGCTGATGACTTCAATACCAGAAAAATGGAGAGGATATTTGAGATTGAGATGATCAAGTTTAATGGCTAAGGTGAGCATTCATTCGACAGATCTTTATTAGATGTCTCATATGCTAGGCACTTTGCTAGGCACTGGGTAAACTAAACAGACACAATTGTTCTCCTCAAGGAGTTTAAATCTAGAAGGAGATGTTTGCAAATAAGTAAAAAGTCCATCGCAAAACTTTAGTGGGTGTTTGCTATGACAGGCATTATACTGAGCTTTATATTTTGAACTGAAGGTAAAAATATGAATAAAGATAAAAATCTAATCCTTTAATGAGATCACACACTAATGCTGATGACAACCATATAAATGAATACATTTTACCCCGAATATGAAATGTCATTGATAGAAGTATGAACCAAGTACAATGCGGACTCAGAAAAAGGAGAATGTGAGTCTGTTGTAGGAAGTGTGAGTGTCAAAGGTGGACATGGTCAAGGAAGAAGTAAAATTTGGAATGTGATAATGGAGAAATCAGCATTTTACAGATGGACAAGACATTATTAACAGAGGGAGCAGCACACGAATTGTCATGGAGTGTTTGGCATCTGCAAGTAACTGTCTAGATTTGGAATAACTAAGATTAAGAGCTGGGAAATGGAGCTGGATAGGCAGGGAAGGGCTAGATCATGAAGGGCCTTGTAGGCCATGGTGTAGGAAGCTCAGATTTTGCCTAATAAACAATGAAGAATTACTGCAGCATTTTTCAGACAGGAAATCAGTTTAGTGATTTTGAAATGTAACAGAAGGATGACACTCAAGGCAAGGAGACCTGTTAGGGGACTATATTAATAATTTAGGTAAGAGACAATGGTTTGGCAGTAGGCATGGGAATGAAGAGGAAGGAATGAAGTCTAGAAATATTTGAGAGTTAATATTTTCAGGACTTAAGTATATGGGGCGAGGGAGGAGAAAGGATCTAGAAGATTCTATATTTCTTACATGGGCAGTTGGGTACATGGTACTGTCATTTACTGAGATTTAGAATATGGAAGGTGTGATGGTTAATTCTAAGCATCAACTTGGCTAGGCTATGATATCTAGTCACTTGGTCAAACACCAATCTGGATGTTGCTGTGAAGGTATTTTTTAGGTGTGATCTAAATCAGTAGACTTTGAGTATAGCAGATTATCCTCTGTAATGTGAGTGGTCCACATCCAATCAGCTGAAGGCCTTCCTTAAGAGAACAGCAAGAGGTCACAAAGAAGAGGGAATTCTGCCTCCTCCAGACTCAAGACTGCAACATCAGCTCTTCCTTGGATCTCCAGCTTGCCCTGTAGATGTTGGACTTGCCAGCCCCACAATTGCATTGAGCCAATTCCTTAAAATAAACTTCTCTCTATGTATACATCCTATTGGTTCTGTTTCTCTGGAGAACCCTAATACGGTTTGGTTTTTCTGTTTAAGTTTGTAGTTCAGAAATGTTTTGCTGAATCAAAGGTTCAGGATTTTTAAAATAGAAAGTGAGGGCTTATTTTTATTGTTTATGCCAAGGGATATTGTGGTTCAAATTAATGTTGCTTATTCGTTCCTTTGAATTGTTGGATGCTGTCTCTTTCTAGGCTTTTGTTAGAGAAAGTGGGATATACTTGTGTAATTCTAATGAGTAATAATATATCACACGCTGTTAATTCTAATTATTTTATTTTATTGAAGCCAGAGTTGTTGTCTTGTGGTTTCTTTGGAAGTTATATAATTTGTACCTAAGGAAGTGTTGGAAATGCTTCTGAGAAATGTGCATCACTTGAGATAAGTGTCTAAAAGGTCTTGACACAAGTTCAAGACGACTACTTTACTCCAGTTTCATGTGTGGGAGGAGAAGTGGGTTCTTTATCTGGTCATGGGAGGGAGTAGGATGGATGAGATGTTCCTGCAAAGCTACAAGTAGAGAGATCTGGAACAAGGAGAACTTTGTATGATTTCTTAAAGTTTTACTATTTCTTTATTAAAGAGCAAAGATTTGTAATCAAACAAATCTGGGTCCTCTACCTACTATCTTTGTGACTTTGGGCTGGTAAATGAGTTAGTTGCTCTGAGACTCAGATGCAATGTCTGTAAATTGCATCACTTGGGATTTTTCAAGGATTCATTAAGAAGTTACTTATAAAATGCTCTGTCCAAAGCCTGGTGCAGAGTTGGCACTCATGTAATGGAAGCTATTTTTATTACTCATTAAATTTATTTCTTCCTTCACAGGCCTTTAAATTCCAGATTCCCCAGGGTAGATACACATGCTCTGACTGTCGGACCTTGTGGAATTTTCTCTTGTCCAAAATGGAATTTGTAGATTCTTCACACCTGAATTTTCTCAAGAATGAAGAGAACTGACAGGACGTAGACATGACATCATCATGATTAAGTTATAATTAATCATTAATTGTAGCTGAAGAATAAATGTTATTTCATGAGGAACAAAACTGTACCATCAAGCACATCTCCCTTCATGCCTCCGTCATATAGCCAACTCTACTCATTCTCTAAAACTCAGGTTAATACCATCTTCTAAAAGAGTCTTTTCTATCCTTACCTAGCCCTTCCTTGGATTGCAGCAGCAACCTCAGTATTCTTAAAGGGCATCTCTAGGGAGCAGCAGTCACATTTTATTTTATGTGCCTTGTGGTCCTAGGGTTGTCTGTAGGTGGCCCTGGAGTGTGCTCTATCACACATTACATTACACATTATTACATTGCTTGTAATTATCCCTTCTCTTCTTTGTATCCCTTTCTAACAGGGAGCTCATTTAAGGGCAAGGACCATATTAAGCTTTTCATCCTCCAGTGCATAGCACAATGCCTGGAACATTGTCTAAGGAAAGAATGAATGAATATCCCTTCTCTTCTTTGTATCCCTTTCTAACAGGGAGCTCATTTAAGGGCAAGGACCATATTAAACTTTTCATCCTCCAGTGCATAGCACAATGCCTGGAACATTGTCTAAGGAAAGAATGAATGAATCGATAGATGAATGAAAATTTGCAGTGAGTTACAATCAGGACTTCATGATAAATATTATTTTTCATCATCCACTATTCTTTATCATGTCTGCATTTCCCCCAAGTATTGCTGATGGCACTGCCATCTAACTGTGAAACTTATGACATCTCAGAATTTCACAATTCCATCCTCGGGCTCTGCCCATCACAGTCAGATTCAATAAGGCAACTTCTGTGTGCAAAAGCAGGATGAAGTAGGGGAGCAGTGAGTGGAAAGTGTGATTAGTTTTAAATAAGGCTAACACTTCTGAATATCACACTGGTTTGCATTCTCATTAGCAATTTTCATAAACTGCTTGAAATGCTCATAAGTCAAGATTACAAACTTAGGGACAAATCACATATACCTTGGGTTCCTTTTGAGTGGAAATTATTAATTGCATCCTTTCGCATCAGAGCTCCACATATAACTGCAGAGTTTATTTTTAGCCCACTCCCTACTGCCAGCTCCTATCTGAACCAATTCCACGTTAGTCTAATCAGGAAATATGAAGTTAAATCTAGGGCAAAGGGAAAGGACAACCTAGAAAACTGAGTCAACAGTCCTATGGACATAGTGTCAACATTACAACTTGGAAAGAAGTCATTGTAGGGTTTACAGCAGCATCCTGGTTACAGAGCCAATAACCCCATCTCACACCCCAGCTGCCTCTTCCCAGCCACGAGTGGGACCCTGCCTGAAAAGGCTTTAGCAAGCATTTGTGCTAGTTTACTGCCAATGTACCACCTACTCTATCACCTTTAGACTGTGGGTCCTTGACCCCCAGAGAGAAGCCACCATTCAGAATCTGTGTTTAGGATTCCTTTGCTTTTAGTTACTGATAAAATGTGTGCATTCCTAAACAGTACAGTGTTAAGTTTGGTAGGATTTCAACTTTACTTAACATATATCATGCTGAATGTTTTCTTCTGTGACTTGCCTTTTTTCATGCAACGTGCTTTTGAGATTCATCCATGTTAATGTATATAACTGTAACATTCATTTTTATTGCTAGTGGAATCCCACTATTGAAGTGTACAGGATCTAATGAATATTTCTGGTTAAAATGTAGAAAATATTATTCACACTAAGTGAAATAATAAAGACACCAAATAATCTCATGTTAGTTTATGTCGGGTTTTGCTACTAAATGAATTACAAAGTCACTTTCAATTTCCAGAGACTATGGGCCTACTTGATAATTATTTTTCTAATCTCTCTTGATGGAGACATTTAGTTGGTTTCCTGTTTTTCATTATCACAAATAGAGCTGCAAAACCCATCCACTTGTGGCTGTCTCCCCCTACTGGGATCTTTGAAGGCAGGGTCTGTGTTTTGTGGCTTATTTGTCTCTGTATCTTCATGGCCCAGCATAGGGCCTCAATAAATGTGTTTCGAATGAATTAATAAGTGCTTAGACACTTTGTCCTTTTTCAGAATTATGGAGCTCTATCAAAAGCACAAAAATAAGTCCCAAGGTAGGAGCCCAATTCACAATGCCATTAAAAAAGGGCTGCAATAAATCAAATAAAATCCCTAAGCAACTCCAGGAGTATTTTTGTCTATTGCTTGTGTAGAGCTTCCCTTTGACCACTGAAAATGAACTTGACAATAGGAAGATTAGTAGGAGAAAAAGGCATTCAAATTTATTTAACATTCATAAGCACGGGGGAATCACAGGATAATGATTATCTTATAACCCAATGAGGTCCAGATGCTTTTATACCCTTCTTTACAGGGAAAAGGGAGATGGCAGCAATGTGGCAATTTTGAGGGGTAGTAAATGATTTTTAGAAGGAATGAGTGGGCCCAATGCTCAGGCAATAGTTAATAAATTATTCTTTTTGGTAATGAAATAGGACCAGAGAAGAGACAATAGTTTGGAACAAAGTTCACCTGGCTTTAGGTGTGGTGTTTAATTTTTAGTCTCTTCCTTCCTCTGTGATATGAGTTTTAATCTTCTCTGGTTAATTACATTTCAGGGAGGGGATCGAAGGCAATTGTGTTGCTCTTTGGTGAGT
Organism: Galeopterus variegatus; assembly: GCF_000696425.1. Classification (NCBI taxonomy): domain Eukaryota; kingdom Metazoa; phylum Chordata; class Mammalia; order Dermoptera; family Cynocephalidae; genus Galeopterus; species Galeopterus variegatus. The sequence goes on along the minus strand of NW_007726500.1, from coordinate 79,635 downwards.
CCAGTTTCTGAGTAGATATAAGAACTTCCTGGGCTCTGGGAGAGAAGATTGAGAGATGAGGGTGGGGCAGGGGTAACGTCAGAGAAGCATTGGGGCTACTTCAGTTCAGCATGTCAAAGTGTTACCAAAACCCCAAAGGTCCATTTGCTCACTGCTCAATAGCCAATAATTGAGAAACAAGTGTTGGTATAAGGAAAGGTAGCCTTTAATCAGGAAGGTGGCAGCCTGAGGAAACGGTGGTCTCCTGTCTCAAAGATCATCTCCACTTTTCTCAGACTTGCCAAAGGGTTTTACAGGGACACTTGGTAGGGGACTGATTCATGGTGACCTAAGCAGAGACGTGCAAGTATAATCATAAAATTGCAAGCAAACATCGAAGAACTTCTCGGGTGGGAGCTGATTCATGGTGACCATCCTCCATGAAGTCAAGTCATGGATTCAGTTCCTGTTAACCTCAAAAGTATCTAGTTAGTAAGCTAGTAAAGAATGGCCACCTGGGTTAATAATTTCTTCTATAAGTATTCTGTGTACAATGTGAGCAAAAGTCATTATGTTCTAGCAATCATGTGAATAAGAATCATTGTATTCTAATGTCCAGCTGCAAGCTATGTGATTCAGGTTATAAGAGTAAGAAAAATAACTTAGAAATTTAACAAAATGGGGGCTGGCCCGGTGGCGCACTGGAGAGTGCACCACTTGGGAGCGCGGCGGCACTCCCGCCGAGGGTTCGGATCCCATGTGGAGACTGGTTCCCGCTCACTGGCTGAGCGCGGTGCGGGTGCAACACTGAGGGTTGCGATCCCGTTGCCGGTCCTCGGTGTGGGCGTGACACCTAGGGTTGCAATCCCATTACCGGTCAGTAAAAAAAGACAAAAAGGAAAAAAAAAAAAAAAAAAAAGAAATTTAAAAAAATGGAGTCACTTCTGTTCAGTCTGTTACAAAGCACCATAATTTAGGATATTGTTTTCTGAGCCTCAATACTCATTAGATAGAATGCCTTCATGTCTCTCTGTTATGATACTATGAAGGTCTTTCAAGGGACATTCTATGACTTTTAAGTATAATATTAGTATAATTTATGCACCTCCAACTCTCTTCTCTTCCTGTCCTGGCTTCAGGGGCCATATGTCAAGTTGAAGAGTCAAATACAGATCAAGGGATGGGGAAGTGGGGAAGCAGCCTTGTGAATTTATTGAACAAAACCCTACGCTCCATCAATCACAATCTCTACCTGTGGTTTGGTGGCTTAAGAACCCTTGATGAACGCATTTCCATTTCCACCCGGGGGCCCAGTAAAGGAGAATGGCCATGAGAGAAAAGACCACATGGTTTCAGCTTAAGGTGGGCATGGCATATCCTTTCTCACCCCTGGACATAGGCTTATTTTTCTCTTCACAGGATTTGTTCTTAGCATTTTTGTTCACAGGTCCAGATTATCCATCAGTCTCTAAAGAGAACATTGCCATCGTTTTAAGGTTTTGTTCGTTTGTTTTCTAATTATACTAAGTAAAAAAAAAAAAAAGGGAAGACGAGAAAAAGAAAGAAAAAAAAAATGTCAGGGTCATACCGAACTGGATGTTTCAAGTCTCTGAGAAGGTTACTTCTCTGTTCGTTGGCCATCATTCATTCAGCAGATGCCCAGCCTTTGCTGGGTGCTGAAGATGTTAAAGGCAAATGAGACAGGTCCCTGTTATGGTTAGTTTTACACGTCAACTTTGCTGGACCACTATGCCAGATATTTGGTCAAACATTATTCTGGATGTTTCTGTGAGAGTGTTTTTTGATGAGATTTACATTTAAATCAGTGGACTTTGAGTAAAGCAGATTGCCTTCTATCGAGTGAGTGGGCATGATCAGTTGAAGGCTTGAATGTAACAAAAGGCCGACTGCAGGAGGGAATCTGTGGCACACAGCCTTGGCATTTGAACTGCATCTCTTTCCTGAGTCTCCAGCTTGCTAGCCTCCTCATCAGATTCTAGACTCGCCAAGCTTCCATAATTGTAAGAGCCACTTCTTTAAAGTAAATCACTACACACACACACATACACACATATACGAGGGTACTTCAAAAAGTTCATGGAAAGATTCATATTATCTTTTAATTCTATTTTTCCCTCGAAGTTCCCTTGTGTGTGTGTGTGTGTGTGTGTGTGCATGCACGTGTGTGCACATACACACACATCCTATTGGTTTTGTTTCTCTGGAGACCCTGACTAATATAGTCCTTGTTTTCAAGCACCTCCATGTCTCATGAAACAGACATGCAAACAAGTGATTCTAATCCAGTGTGAAAATTGCCCTAAAAGTCAACTGCATGTATAAAGGGTGATAAAAACGTAGACCAAGAAGCATTTGCATACCTCTGGGGGTACTATCAGAAGGCTTTCCAGGAGATATTTTCTAGGAATTCAGTGTCTTAGGCAGGGGGATCAACATTGTGCAAAGATCCGAAGGTGCAGAAAATGGAATGTGTTTTGAGTACCATCTGTGTAGGAGGAAGCAGGGCAAAATAGAAATTCAAGGTGTAGCAATTGAACAAAATGCTCAGAAGTTAAGAGGAAGTAATAATGTGCCTATACATACCTGTGGACAGATTCTCCTTAGGGACAAGGATTGGAAAAGGGCGCTTTTTGCACTAGAGTCCAGTGAGAAAACAAAAACAAAAACCGAGTCAGCACTCACATCAAACCCAGGTGACACCGGCCTGCCTTATAGAATTCGAGAGCTGGGGGGAGCTCTGAGTACATGCAGTGGTCTCCCCATAAGCACCTGTGACTAGGATGGCATTCTCTGTGTGGCACTCCAGGGCAGAAGCTCATAGTGAATATTTGTTTAAAGGCACTGACATTTTAACACATTTTGCTCATTGTATCAAATCCATTGGTGCATGGAAGTGAGGGCTTATTTTTATAGCTATCATTACATAATATAAATAGATGGGCTTAATAAAAAGAAAAAAGAATCAGTCCATTAAGACGTAGATTTCAGTTGAGAATTCTGCCCCATTTTCTGAGAGAAGTTTTAGAGAAAAAGCTAAAAGTAGATACTGAGAAGGAAATATAGAAATGTGAATTAAAAATCCACTCCCCTAGGCTAGAGATTGATTAGGATTGAAAGAAGATACACTTAACCTAACTGCGATGCAGTAACTGTAATTAGGTTAAGGGAAATTTAGAATGTTAACATTTCAAGAACACCTAGACCCATATCAGTTTTCCAAATGGGGATGTTGAGAGAAAGTGAGCACCGCTTGGAGAGTCTTATCCAGCATGAGGATAAGAGCAAGGTAGAGGCTGGGCAGAGTGTTTGTCTTAGCTTGGTCCCTTCTGAGCACCTCACTTACGACTCAGGTGCCTGCTGGCTTCCCCAAATCCTTGTTTTTACCTCCTGTCCAAAGGCTCTCCCTGTGCCAAGCTCTCTGTCTTGTTTGGTTTTCCTCCATGCCCTGCAGCAATGATCACCCATCAACTCCCACAACACCCCTATAAACCTGTCTCATTTCCAAGGCCTGCTCTCTGACAGAAGCAATTTATAATGACATTCCACAGTAAATTGCATGGAGCTTGTAACAGCAACATTGCATGATTGTACCTTGTGTGGTAATGTTTTTAAAGCCTGTGGCATATGGGAAAGGGCTTTGCTTGGTAAACTCATCCTGGGGTCAAGGAGAAAATCCAATTTGCCTTCAGCTGTCAGTAGCAATGGTATCTATCATGTCTATTACATGCATTTGAAAGTTCAAACTGAACAAAAAATTTATGCTTACCTTAGAGTAACTCTGGATGTGCACATCTCTGTGTATGTGTGCGTGTGTTGGTGACATTGAAAATGACTCTAGTATATTGATGCCAACCTCTTCTCATCAAGGCATGGTGGGGAAGACAAAATTACTGGCCATCAAATATAAGTTTATTGTATCTGCGTGAAGATGTAGACTTGATGACAGAAGGTTTTGCAACTGGCTGTTTGATCTTAAACAAGACAATCTCTTGGAGCTTCTGTGTCCTCATTTCTAAAAGGGGAATACAGGAATTGCCAATCTAACAGGGTTTTCAAGAGGATGAAAAAGGTCACGCTTGTGACAGTGTCTGGTCTGGCATTCCAAGTCCATCATATTCTGGCCATCAGTGCCCTCTCTCGCCTCGTCTTGCACTCTGCCCCTAAACATACCCAATGCTCCCTCCAAGCTGGTGGGCCATGACCTCCCCCCACATATGCCATGTTGTTGCTCTCCTTGTTTTCCCTTCCTCGAATGCCAGCTCCAGTTTTTTCTGCTTGTCTGAGGCATATGAAATTTTTAAAACCTGACTTGAATCCCATAGACTTCTTGAAGTCTTCCTGAACGATCTGAACTTTGTTGATTGCTCTTCCCTTGATCTCCTCTGAAGTCCTGTAGCACCTTTTTAAGTATTTAACACAAGCCCCTGGGACTGCTTAACATTTTACTTGTGTAACAAGAGAAATTTTTCAAAATAACTCCTGTGGTATTTTAAATTCTTGTTAATTCTGTTTCTTTTCCACTAATGTTTTCTCTATTAGGACTAGACCAGGAGTTTGAAATGGGGGGAGAAGGCTGTGACATAAGGTATGTCCCTTCCTGGAGGGAAGAGGAAATTGGAAGACCTTCTGGTACTGGGTGAAAGAGGTGAGAGAGAGAGGAACAGAGGCAAAGTTCAGATGCAAGTGACCTTCTCTCTGGGATCAGACATTGAGGATGGTGGTAAGCAGTGGACAGGATGATAGAAGGATGGCAATATAAAACATGTGACCAGGTGCCCTGCTTTCCTTAAACACAGCCCCCAAACACTATAAACCCTACAGAGAAGCCCAGAATTTGACATGGCACTTGCCTACAAGGTGTGCAGGTGGTAGGGTAGGAATGGCTGAGGCAGGTGCCTAAGTGATGGGCCTTCGCTCCCTATAGTCTGTTCCCCAGGGAATCCAGAAGTTATTATGTGGTCCTGGGCACTGGGGTCCTTGGACAATGCTGGCTAATGATCTCAGAGGGACAAAGGGGGTTGTCCATAATAGTTAGAGATGCTGAAGTAGAAGGAGGGTCAGGCCATCCACACTGGTCACCTCAACAGCAGCAGAGCCTCGGAGGACCAGCAGTTTCAGTGAGGGCCATGGTGGGGCTAACCCGTGAGCAAGACATCAGTCTCTAACACAGTACAAAAAGACCCAGGTTGAGCTTGGAGAAGAGCAGAGCTCACAAACACACTGAGGAAAGGGCTGGATATCTCAGGGTAAAGGTTTACTGGGAAGTTCTATTAGAATTTCCTTTCCTACAGCTTTGGGTGAAACAATAACAGTGTTACCAGATGGCAGTTCCAGGTTTTTGGTCAAACCATGAGGAAAAATTTTTCATGGGACCAAGAGGAAGCCCACATCGAGGCAAGCACCCATACAATGGGGAAGAAAGGAAGAGGGACAGACAGACAGAACATTTAAACAATAGGACTTTATTGTAAAGCAAAAGTACACACAAAAGAGTTTGTGAGCAACCTCACGAATGAGGAATGTCCTGTGGAGTCGTAGGGGGAAGGTTTATACATTGTTCTAGGATGGGGATGATTCTCTGTGCTAACTAAGGGGAGGAATATTCGTCCGTGGGGGAGGATCTATGGTAATTAAAGCTTAATAGGCTGATGTGAGGTTGCATCAGCTTCCTGTCATGCATCCCTGAGTTTCTGGAGTTTCTGAAGTTTCTGAAGTCATGCACTGTGGAGTCACTTTTCCCTTAACCTTGTTCTTTCTGGTATAGCGTCAAGGGTGGAAGGCTGTATAGTGGTCATCTGCACTTTAGTTCCCTCTAGTGCACAGGTGCTGCAGTTTTTGTAACCCACAAAGTTGCAGGTATAGCATGTTGATTGGTAGGGTGGTTAAGTTGTTATCATCTCATTATGGGATCATTAACTGTAGATCAAGGAAGCAGCTAGTGCTGATCCAGTCTGAATATTTATAAGCAGCTTCCCTGGGGAGTGTCCCTATTCTGTTCTGCTTCAACAATGGTCAAATAAAATAATCTCCAATGGTTGGATTTTAGCTATCATAAATATTGAGCCTTGAGTGTGTGTGGTCTTTCATAGAGTTCCTAAAATAATCTCCCTCCAGGCTCTTCTGAATATGGAGTATTGGACCATATAACAGGAACCCAGAAGTCTATGTTAAACTAGTGACTATTTTTGGACATTCATCCAGAATGGTTTCTATTTGACAGGCTTCATTTGTTTGAATAACAGTGCAGTAGTATAGAGTTGAAGGAATGATAAAGAATACTGTTGGGACTCAGACTGTGATATCCCCAAATATGGCATGGTGGCGTACTGAGTATGTTAAGCTGAAGGAAATTGAGAAAACCACAGAAACAGGAAGGCCACTCTCTGACTTCCACCCTTCTTCCTCCCCTGAAAACTCTCATGTGACAGGCATTCTGCTCTATACCCAGAGGACAGAAATGTCACACAGAGACTCCAAGAAGAATCTTAAACTGGCCTGTAAGTTCCCCCCACTTTATTACCATTGGATTCCCTTTAGGTTCCCCTTTGTTTTCTAATCATGTTTCTGCATGACTTGTTGTGGGGCGAACACACAGAGGAATCAAAGCATCAGTGTTGTAGTTTTATAGCTCTTTATTTTAGTGTTGCAGCTCTTTTTTCAGCGTTACAGTGCCTCTTTTTGCTTGCAAGCAAGGAGAGCACTGGGGAGCAAGAACTCCTAAACCAATGTCTCCCAGAACAAAGGAAAAGACCCCCTTATATAGCCTAAATTCCCAGGTTCCCATTCAGATCCTCTTATGTAAATGAGGGATGCTGTCCTGCTAATTTGGATTGGCTGATTGTGGGACACAGTCCCCGTTGGTCACTTTAGGAGCCTAATTTGCCTCTGGCCCCTGGGGGTTGTGAAACTGCTGTTATCTCCTAGAAGGTGGGCCCAGGAAGCAAGCAGCGTAAAAGGCAGGGGCCAGAGTCTACAGTGGAGCACAGAGTTTCTCAAACAGTTTCTCAAGTGGAAAAGGGAAAGCTTTAACAATTAGAAAATCCTTAGGGTTCCCTGCAACAAACTGTCCATAAAAATACAGTTTTCCCTGGGTATCGTGGTCCTGTGTCATGGAAAATTTTGATTAAATAAATTTGTTATGCTTTTCTCTTGTTAATTTGTCTTTGTTTTAGGGGTGTCTGTGATGAACCTTGTGATGGGCAAGGAAAAGATATTACTTTTTCTTCCCTATGTTACCAACCTTGAAAATCTTGGTTGTTGGTGGTGGGAGGGAGAAGGTGGAAAGAAGGAAACTGAGATTCTTTGGTTGGGATCTTTTAGCATAACAATGCTCTAAAGTTATGCTTGGAGTAGATCCTTTTATTTGTAGATACTCTGCTCTGAAGACAAGGAAGCTCTATGGTCAGGACACTTAGACTGCGGTTTTACAACGTGGTTGTAATAGTAGTAAAGTGATGGGGAACTTAGCCTCATGAACACAGAGGGCAGAGCAGGATGGAGCTGGAAACTTGGGGAAAAAGGGGCATAAAAAGAAGGAATGGAGGCCATAGAGAAAATTTTCCTGACACTTATAGGAGTCAGATTCGGATATTATTTTTTTCTAATACAATTTATCTTTTTTCTATTTTCCATCTTTTTTGATTGAATGAGTTAACCAACACTCGTTTTCTTTCCCACATACCCCCCCCCCCTTTTCTGGGTTCATATCTGTCCTTAATATTTGTATTTCTGAATCAAAGTGTTATCCACATCCCAAAATACTTGTTTGGGAATATTCAATTCACCTTGGAGTTTTGTGTTATAGGTTTTTTCAGTTTTATGGTTGGTTTTTGGAGAGAATTTTCATCAGCAGAAATGTTTTGACTTGTGTGTTCTGCTTTTTTTTTTTTTTTTTTCTTAAATTAGTTTTGTGTGGTTGTGGTCTGCTTTCTATCTATTCCAATTCACTTCGTGGACAGGGTTCCTACTTTGAGAGCACCCTCTAATGTCAATTCTACCCTTCTTCTATGCAGTTTCTTTTATGAAAGACCGTGTCATGGGTAGTCTGGTGGGGAGGGATAGGTATGTCTTGTTTCTCTTTCATTTCTGCAGAATCCTTAAGTTTTTCCTTTTATTTCCTTCCTTCTCACTACCTTGTCTCCAACCAGTATCACTCACTTTCTTTGTACCTGATACTATCCCAAAAACAATGCCTCCTGGGGCTGCTCCTTCTGGTTTCACACATTTTCAGGCCCCTTCCTGATAGCAAGTGCTGTGAACTATCAAGTCCCAGCCTATGCTTTGTATTTTGGCTTTTGATGTTGGACTTGCAATTCCTGGAGGTACTTCTGTCTGCATATTGTCTAAGTCCTTTGCTCTTCTCTATTCTTTCTCATGAAATCTTTAAAACTTCTTCCTCATTCTCCACCCTAACAGGTTGGCAATGGCAGGCAAGCAATGGTAGTTCTGTTAGAATTTTTTCCCCTTCTACTTATGGATAACTTGAAGGTCGTGATGTTCTAGTAATGCTGGAGACCCAAATCGGGTATGATTTTATTTGTTCTCACTGTTGATTTTGTTTTTTGGGGGGTGGGGTGGGGTGGGGAAGAGTGTGGAGGAGATTCAAAATCAGACGGCCACCATTGTTCTCCAAACCTGGAAAATCCTGGGAGGAAGACTGTTCTGACAGAAAGCTAACTCAAGAAGAATTTTGTATAAATATATTCCCCATGACCTGAGCTCTAAGTGTGTGTCTCACTGCCTTTCTGTTGGTTCTGGTGCTGGGCTGGGTTATGCTATGTCAGGTTTATGTCTTCAAGTGCTGTAAACTTCCTCTGTTGCATTTCTACAAAGCTCATGGTTTTCCCACTTTGCATTCACTTTCCCCTATCTTTTTTCCTTTGTGTATGTCCTTGTTGAGCTCTCTTCTGACCCTTCCTGACTTCTCTCCAGAAATACAGTAATGCAGTTGTCAAAAGTGGGCCATGCTCTTAGTGCTTTCAGTGACCTGGTGCCAACTCTGAGGCTGGTCGACCCCACATCCTCACTGAAGACTGATGGCTGAGGAGGTTTCTTAATGAGTTGTCACATTTATTCAGGGACTTAAACTTATGGACCTGCTTTATGTTTAATTAATAAAGATTTATTTGTTTGTCTGATCTTAGAATGAGTTCTAGCCATTTTTTGACATATTCCCAAGGCCAAGACTGGAGAAGATAAAAACAATAATTTGGAATGACCAGCTTTCAATCACTATAGACACAAATAATGGCTTGTAACATTATTCTTTACATTTCAATACAACGATTGCTGTAGGATACCCAGCACAATTAAGTCTCTAGGGATATATTCAGCTAGTGCATTTGCATCCTTTGATTTGGGAAAATCAAATCAATTTACAGTGAGGTTCTTTATTAACATGCAATTTAGGAGGCATACGCTGAGCTCAAAAATCTAATTAGTGGTTTCCTGTTTAGGAGATAGTGACTGTTTATTCTATTTCCAGTTCACCTGGGTCTGTAATAGGTTCTCATGCTTGATTTCCCTGCAGGAGGTAACATTTTGCCTTTCATCCCCAGCCTTGCCACAGAAAGACGCAAGAACTAAATGTACCAGAAACAAAGGGCACTGAGGAGTCAAAATGAGGACTTTAATTAAAATGCTTAGGTTCCCACATCATTAATTGAAGGGAGCTAATAAAGTTTATCATATCAGTAATAAGAAAGGATGTTTGCAAAGCGCTTTTCTAGGAGCTTCTCTCTTGAAAAGCCTGATTTTATTTCTCACCAAGGGCCTGTCTGCATCCCATCTGTGGCACTGAGTGTCCCTCATGACTGAGTGATAAACTGTTGTCGTCACATTACTCTTGGGTTCAAGAAAGTCTAGATACCATAATTCTACCATTGCCTCAACCAATCCTGGTGAGAGGAAAAGCTGATGTTCATGGAGATTTTAAAGCTTCTTTCTCGACCTGTTTATCAAGTTGAGCTTATGTACCTAGGGGAAGAGTCAATGAAAGTAGGAATTTGTCCTCCAGATGGCTCTGGACATCGTGTGGTCACCCAATGGTAACCATGGGATGTTACCTGTAAAACACTTAAAGGAAGCACATTGGGATTTCTGTGCACCCAAATAACTGGGCCTTCAGAATGTAGGTATATGTTTTTGAATTGTGCAGCTATGTGTTACGGGAAAATGATTCAATTTCAAGTATTGCCTTTTTTTTTTTTTGACAACTTAGTACAAAGCAAGCTTAATTGTCTATCCATGTGTTTAAATGCTTAAAACCATATTCTCCCATTCAAGACCTGAAACTTCTTGGAACTTAAGTATGTATTAAAAAGTTATATTGCTTACTGTGGGGTTGTGTATTTCCATTTGAAAGAACATTTTGTCTTGCTTATCTCTCTGTGACTGATGATCATTGAATAGATCTATTATATCACTTGAAGTTGCAAAATGGTGATTTCTTATTGTATCATTTCTTCATTTATTAGCTGGAATTCTTCTATAAGGAGATACTTTTAATCAACTCTTCAGTTTCCTTTAGGTACAATATGCACAGGAAAAAACATCTTCTAAAGATGACTAATAATTTTTTTTAAAGTATCATAACACATGGCTTTAAACATATACATATGATGTATTCCAGTCACTTGAAGAAATTATTCTTATTGAAGCTAAATCATCCTATCTTTGTCTGGTGGGAACTTCTTCCAGTAAGCTCCTGAGTCCTTTTGCCATGACCCCATCCCAGAGGAATACTCCCTCACCCAAACTGTACAGGATTCTGCCAGGCAAAGCCTGGCTGGAGATGATCTTAAGATCACAAATTAAAAAACCCATAAGGAAGCACATGAGCAAGAATCAACAGATACAAAAACAGGAGAATTAGAGTTCCAAGAATTTCAGTCACTACCAGGACAAGACCCCCACCAGATGTGTTTCCTTGACTTTGGACTTCCTAGCCTCTGAAATTATGGTGACGGGTCTGGAGCGGCCGTGCCAGGAGACAGCGCGACCCTGAGAAGTGTGCGCTGTGATACCAGAGTACTATTTGCATTTCCAAGAGCAACAAAAAATGAATAAATCTTTCAACAATGAGCCTACAATGACAAACAAGAAACAACAGGTTTGAGGTTTTAGGGCCGACACAAAAGAAGACTACTGAGAGCGCCCAAGCCCTGCTGCGGGTTCGAGC